>NW_018165256.1:55489-69955 GCF_001263595.1 Phalaenopsis equestris | reverse complement strand
GAGTTACTAAAATTTAGATTTAGAAATATAGTAGTCCAATTTAGAAAAAATAATTAGTAAATGAGACCAAATTAAAGTTTAAAAATTTTTAATGTTAAGAATTATGAAAATATGAGTTCCTATCTAATTCAGAAATATTGTAAGTTCTCTAAATTTAGATTTTAGTTCTTTTATTTTCTCTACTTTAAAAATTTTTATTAAGAATAATTTTACTTACTATATTATATCAATAAGCTTAAGATTTTCTCAAGTCTTATACTTTAAAAAGATCAAATGTAGAACAAATTTTTGATTAGGCACTAATCCTCAAGTTTCTCCTCCCTTATATTTTTTTCTTTTCTTTTTTTTTTCTTTTTCTCTACTTTTTTTCTTTTTCTCTTTTTTTTTTTCTTTACTTTTTAGGCAAATATTACAATATCTGGATAGACCTTTAATAATTTTGAATTCTACTTTTACTTTCTTAAAGAAAAGTCTTGATACAAAACTTTTACTTATAAACATAATAATAACTTTGAAAATTATTTTTAATAAAAGAAATTTAAGTATTAAAAATAAAAGTCTAAATTTCTAAATTTTTTAAAAATACAATTTTTCTTACTAAAGATAGTCACTTATATTAATCATTTTCTATACTAAAAATTTTTAACTTAAAGTTTTTCTTCATTACTTAAAATTTTAACTAAATCTTCTTACCCATTTTTAAAATCAAATTTTACTTCCCTAATATAACTTCATATACATGATCAAATTTTCTTTTAAAAAAAAAATCACTTGTAGTACATTTGAGAATAAATAAAATTCCAATTTTGAAAATGTCTTTCATCCCCCCCAAACTTAAATTTTTAACAGATTAAACAATTTAGCTTTAGATAATTATATAGGCAGGAAATAAAAGTTATGATACAAGTATAAAACTAAAAACAGGAGTAAAATTAACTTTGATCAAATTTTCTAATGTTTTAATTTCAATTCAACATGTAGAGATTCAATAGACTTCTAAAAAGTGAGTATAAACATAAAAGTAAACTAACACACTAACTTGACTTCACAATCTTAACATGAAAACAAACTTACAAACATGATAAAAGAAAAATATAGGGTAGCAGTTTCCTAAGTTTAAAATTTAATATTTACACTAGCAAGATTTTCAACTTTACAAAAGACATATAATTAAGTTAAGTTCTAAACTAACTAAATCACAAAACTCACAACAGTTACTACCCTAGAATTTTAAACAAATTACTAACTAACACAAACATCACAATACAATTAAGAAAAAAAGTCTCACACTTCACAATATCTAAACAAGTAAACATACATGTCTCAAGTTCAAAACATGAAAACACATCACATCACAATTCTCACTTAAACATAAAAGTCCAAACCACATCACATAGTTCAGATTAACACATAGATGAAAATGTAGAAAGCTCAGACCACATAGTTCATATCATATTACAATCATAAAATAAATCTCTTTGTTCTACTCTTCTGAATCACCGCTATCCCAAACTTTTGCAGGCTCATAATCAGGGTATGTAGGATATGGAGGAAATTGCACTCCATGGTTACCCCTATTGAGGCTCTCCAAAGATGAGTTAAATTACTCGTCTTAATCACTTTTTCTCCTATTATACCCATCACTATGATCTACAAAATGCTCTAATTTGTGTACCCTATCAGCGGTATAGTTAATATTATCCATCATCCTCTGCAATAATTGATCTTGGATCTCAGTAAAATCACCTCTAGATGTAGAAGCACGTGAGGTAGATGGTCTAGATGTAGAAGCAGCAGAGGTAGAAGCAGCAAACATCTTCATTCCATAACTCTTAGAAAATCCTCCTCTCCAGCCAAAAATAGAATGCTCAAAACAAGTCTTCACATTCGCCATAGTGATGGACTTTAGAGGAAACAAAACTTCCTCTCAGCTATCATATTCAACTCCAGCGTACTCACACAAGAAAAAGATCAAGGAAGCAAATCCTAGACCTGCAGTAGTAACGGTAGTGGCAGAACTGATGATAGTCTGACAAATCAAAGCTCTTATGTTGATGAGCTTTCCTTCCTGGATACAATAATTTAATGTCGCTCTCTCTCTCTCTCTGGTCACTTCACTGTGATGATTTGTTGGTAGAAGATGAGTAAAAATAAAATAGTGTCAGGCCTATAAAGATGCACATAACTTTGAAGTTGGGAAGTTGACTCTCCTCTCATTAGTGATCTTCTAAAGTCCTCTCCCAATAGTCAAGTAAGAAATAATCTCATCTAACTCCGCTTCAGTCAGACTATAATTTGCATAAGAACATAACGTATCAGGTGGCAGATGATAAAACAAGTTGATTACCTCTGGCGAAAATGGTACCAACTTTCCTCAAACAATGACGCTATTGTCTTCAGCCTCAGGGAGGTTTGCATAGAACTCCCTAACAACAGAAATAATCACCATAGCAGAGAAACAAAAGAGTCATTCCCACTATCGTCGAATGATCAAATCCTCTACGTCTCCACCTGGATTTTTAAAACACTGCTCATGAATTAGTTTTCGTGATTGCAACACATCAGTGTACCGATGCTGAGCTTTCGAAAAAAACACATTTACTCGAATTGAAAGGGCTCTTTCTTTTGCTCCTCTTCTTTCTTGGTGCCATTCTACAAATTTTATAAATTCCAAAAATAACTTCAAAAATCAAGTCTAGATTACTAAACTAAACTTCCAAAGTATAATCTACACTTCCTATGCAATTTCCATAGATTTTTTTCTCATTTTTCACCATGAATAGTGAGTTCTCGAATTTCTTCATATGTGTTCAAAATACATAGTGAAAATCTAAAATTTTTGCATAGAAGTAAAGCTCTTACCTAAAGGAACTTGGATCTAGCAAATTTCACTTAATTCCACCAAGAAACCTTCGCTTTAGATGTGCCCTAGCCTACTAAAATTACGATTTTGAGAGGTTGAAGGTGACGGGAGGCATAAAAATGGTGATTTTCGGGCCAAAATTTCACTTTTAATCATTTGCGAACCAGTTTTTGTGAACCGGAGCTTAAGCGCGGGTAAGTGGTGCTTAGATGCTTGCCTCTTGGGTTGGCTCGTGCATAAAATATGAGATGTGGGGCTTAGGCGCCAGTGCACGATTTTCAAAATTTTCAAGATAAAGTAAAATGCACTATTTGCCTAAGTAAACCACACCTAAATGGTCTCATAGCTCTTAAAACTATTTTCAACTTCCTATAACTCCCCTCTCTCTCAAAATTCTCCATAATAACTATTTCAATTAGAGGCTAAAAATAACACAGTTTTTCACACAAACAAACTTATAGTAATTCACAAACAATTACAAATACCTTTAAACACTTAATTCTCACTCCAAATAGTCTTGCATGAGAAAAGTTTTCTAAATACAAATACATAACAATCATTTCACAATTAACACATATAAGAACTCATAAATACTAAAAATAAGACTTAAACACTAAAACACTTGAAAACAACAACATCTAACACTTAAATTCCAACACTAAATTTAATTCCAATCGTCATTTGAAGAAACAAATTCCTGTCTTTCATTAGTCTCTCTAGGAATATAGAGTTGATAAAATGGATGGTGGTGATGACCTCTGATACTATCTTCTTCAATCCACTTCTACTTTATGAACATATATAACTTGTGTGGCTAAATTGCATCTTCAATTGCCATCCAATATGCTCTAGATGTGCATGCAACTCAAGAACCTTGGTATCCAATAAAGCCATAGTATTCTCAATTTTGTTGATCTTCTCTGATGCCCCTTCAATACTAACGACTAAGAAACATCTCTTTTGCACCTTGAATAGTGAACCTCTTCCTCATTGTTTCTTTCTTCTTCAAATCCTTCTCCCATGAAGTCATTTTCTCTAAATTTCACTTTCTCTTAGACTTTTAGGGCTAGAAATGATCTGGGGTGAAATTCCTTCACAAAACCCTTCTATTTATAGGCCTAAATCCATCCACTAACTCCTAGACACATTTAGAAACTGCCTTGGCACGATTTTACAAACTAATTGAAGGTTAAACCTTTTATTAATATTTATTTTGCACATGTGTTTAAACTGTCGCGCTTAAGCGCCGGGTAGCGCCAGAGCACATTTTTGCGCTAGTCAACTTAACGTCCAAATTCTCATTCTAACATATCTTGATCACTAAATGAAGTCTTAAAATCTTTACTAACACATAATAGTTTCAAAAATACTACCCCAATTTTCTTAATCACACACAAAACAACAATTAAAATAAAACCACACTGATATTTATGGGTTGCCTCCCACAAAGTCCTTGGTCTTACGTCGTCAGCCCGACGTAACCAATGCTTGTTCTAGTTGACCCAACATCATTCCATCATTAAGTTTATGTCTATGTCTATGTCCATTAACTTTAAATATTTTCTCAGACTTAGGATCTTTAATATTCGCAACTCCATAAAGATAAACTTTTATCAAAACAAATGGGCCCATCCACCTACACTGAAGTTTGGCTCGAAATAATCTTAAACTTGCATTATTTAGTAAAACTTGTTGTCATGTCTATAAATTTTTAGTAAGAATCCTTCGATCATGCCACATCCTCATCTTTTCTTTATAAATCTTCACACTCTCATAAGATTCAATCCTTATCTCTTCAATCTCATTTAATTGCAATAACCTTTTCTCACCAGCATCTTTCAAATTATAATTGAACTCTTTAATCGTCCAACATGCTTTATGCTCAAGTTCAGCTGGTAAGTGACAAGCTTTTCCAAATATTAACCTATATGGGGACATTCCTATAGGAGTTTTGTATGCAGTTCTATAAGCTTACAAAGTATAGTAAAGTTTGACTCACCAATCCATTTTTGTTGGATTCACTGATTTTTCCATAATTCTTTTAATTTTCTGATTGGATAACTTAGCCAAACCACTTGTTTGAGGATGATAAGTAGTAGCAATCCTATGATTTATATGATATTTCCTTAATAACTTCTCCATTATGACATTTATTAAATGACTTCTCCCAAATCTACAAAATATATTTGTTTTAAAAAATTTTGCAACACTTTGAGCATCACATCGAGGTAAATCAATAGCCTCTATCCATTTGGATACATAATCCACTGCTAACAGAATATATAAATTTCTGAAAGATGGTATAAATGGTCCCATGAAGTCTAATCCCGAAACATCAAATATTTCAACTTCCAGCATATAATTGAGGGGCATCTCATTTCTTCTAGAAATATTATCTACTCGTTGACATCTATCACAAGTTTTCATATAAGCTTTAACATCTCTAAAAATTGTAGGCCAATAGAATCCAGATTATAAAATTTTGTATGATGTTTTATCAACACCAAAATGTCCCCCAAAATCAGAATTATGACATTTTTGGATAATTTCACAAGTTTCTTCTACTGGTGCACATCTTCGAATCATTAGATCCTTTCCTTATTTATATAAAAATGGTTCATCCCAAAAATAAGTCTTTACTTCAGAAATAAATTTTCTTTTTGGTTGGTATGTCATTCCATAGAGTATAATATCGCTAATAATAAAGTTCACAATATCGGCATACCATAGAACATGCCACTCATTAATAATGAACACTTTTTCAACTGGAAAATGTTCATTAATTTTTTTTTCAAAACAGAGTGGTTTTTATAACTCAAGCCTAGACAAATGATCAGCAATTTGATTTTCTGTCCCCTTTTGATTTACTACTTCAAAATCAAATTCTTGTAAAAGAAGAATCCACCTTATAAGTCTAGGTTTAGCATCCTTCTTTTTCATTAAATACTTAATAACAGAATGATCTGTATGCAGTACACAATGAGTTCTAATTAAATATGATCTAAATTTATCTAAAGCATGTACTGTTGCTAATAACTCTTTTTTTAGTTATTGTATAATTAATTTGAGTTTCATTAAGAGTTTTACTAGCATAGTAAATTACTTTAAAAATTTTATCATATCTTTGTCCTAAAACAGCTCCTATAACATAATCACTAGCATCACACATCAATTCAAATGGTTTTCCCCAATTTGGTAAAACTATAATTGATGCAGTGATTAATTTTTCTTTTAAAAAATTAAAAACTTTTAGGCATTCCTTATTAGCACTCTTTGTCAAAATTAAAAATTGCATCTTTCTCCAATAAAAGGCATAAAGGCTTAGCAATCTTTGTAAAGTCTTTAATATATGGCCTGTAGAATAAAGCATGTCCTAAAAAACTCCTAATTTTCTTTACATTCATTGGATAAGGTAAATTAGTGATCACGTGAATTTTAGCAAGATCTACTTCCATACCATTTTTTGATATTTGATGACCAAATACAATTCCTCCTGCTAACATAAATTTGCATTTTTCCCAATTAAGAACTAAATTTATTTCTTCACAGAACTTAAGAACTTTAGATAAATGTTTTTAACATGAGTCAAATGAAGTTCCAAACATTAAAAAATCATACATGAATACTTCAATCCCCTTTTCCATTAAATCACAAAAAGTTGTCATCATACATCTTTAAAATGTATCAGGGGCATCGCATAAACCAAAAGGCATCCTTCAAAAAGCAAAAGTACCTTAAGGGCTGGTAAAAGTTGTTTTCATCTGATCCTCAGGAGATATTTGTATTTGGTGATAACCAGTATATCCATCTACAAAACAAAAGAATTTATGCCCAGCTAGTCTATCCAGCATTTGATCTAGAAAGGGTAATGGAAAATGATCTTTCATAGTGGCAAGATTTAATTTTCTATAATCAATGCATATTCACCACCCTATAACTTGTCTAGTTGGTATTAATTCTATATGTTCATTCATAATTACAGTTACTCCTCCTTTCTTAGGAACGTATTGAATCGAACTAGCCCATGCACTATCTGAAATAGGGTAGATAATTCCAGCATCTAAGCACTTTAAAATTTCTTTCTTAACAACTTCTTTCATAACAGGATTCAGTCTCCTTTAAGGATCAGCCCTAGGTTTGCAGTTCTCTTCCATATGAATTTTATGCAAATAAATTGAAGGAATGTTCCTTTAATATCAGTAATTGTCCATCCAAAAGCTTTCTTAAAATTTTTCAAAATTTTCATCAACCTTTCTTCTTCTTCAATCTTTAATTTTGAGAAAATTATAACATGTAAAGTAGAGGAATCTCCTAAAAAGGCATATTTTAAATATTCAGGAAGTAACTTCAACTCAAGTTCTGGAGGTTTTTCAATTGATGGACAAAATGATTTATCTGTCTATCATGTCCAAAATTTCAAAACTTTCTCGAACATAGTTTGAATCTACCTTAAAAAGTTCTTAACATCAATATAATTTCTCTTCTTGCGTGTGTTCCAAATCTTTTTCTGTAGATTTTTCTTCATAAGTTGTTTTGAAACGACATTCACTTAGATATCTTATAACATCCATCCTATAACTCTCATCATCTTTACCTTTTGTAAGATATTTTATTGATCTTAAAATATTGAAAGTAACAGTTTGATCATTGACGCTCATTATTAATTTCCCTTTCTGCACATCTATCATTGCTCTTCCTGTGGCTAGGAAAGGTCTCCCCAAAATGATAGGTATCTCTTTTTTTTCCTTCATATCTAGCACAATGAAATCAACAGGAAAGATAAATTGTTTCACTTTCAGTAGGACATCTTCTATAACTCCTTTAGGGTATGTTATCGAACATCTGATATCTGCAGAGTTATAGTAGTAGGGGTTATTTCTCCTAATACCAATCTTTTGATTGTTGATAATGGCATAAGGATAATGCTTGCATCTAAATCACATAAAGCTTCCCCATAAAATTTGTCTCCTACTGCACATGAAATTGTAAAGTTACCAGGATCTTTAAGATTTTCAGGAAGCTTTTTCTGAATTATAACATTGCACTCCTCACTAAGTGTAACAATCTCATTATCTACAAACTTCCTTTTCCTGTTGAGAATATCCTTCATAAACTTTACATATCTTGGCATTTGTTCTAAAACTTCAACAAATGGAATATTAATTTAAGCTTCTTAAATATTTCCAGAAATTTTGAAAATTGATTATCCAACTTCTGTTGGAAATGGAGGTGGTGGTTTTTCTAAATCAATTTTTAGCGGAGAAATAGGTCTTTCAGAATCTTTTGGAGCGTCCTCTTTTGATTCTTCAATTTCTTCTCTCTACTTCAATTTCTTTTTGAACCCTACCTTCAAACTCTCTTTCACTTCTACGTTGAACGACTTTTACTTGCTTTTTATTCTGGTCTTTTGGATTTGATTTAGTATTACTAGGAAGTGTTCCTTGGGATCTATTACTTAATAAATTTGATATTTGCCCAAGTTGATTCTCATTATTTCTAACTGTAGCTCCTTGACTTTGTAATTGATTTCCCATTGGTAACACCACTTCTTCTATAGACAACTTCTTCTCCTTAAATTGTGTATTACTGTTCAAAACTGGAGGATAAGTAGATCTGTAATTATTATTCCCTTGACTGTTCCAATTTCTCAATGGGCTTACTTGGTTGTTCCCCTGTTGTTAATTATTACCAACCGAATTGTTGTTCTAGTTAAAGTTGGGATAGTTTTTTCAACTTTGGTTATAATAATTTGAATATGGGTTATTCTTCTTGTTATTTTAATTGTAATAATTGGAATATGGGTTATTTTGCTTATTATTTATGGCATTCAAAGTTTATAATGATGCTTGAGAATCTACCATTTGGTCGAATGAATTCTCTTCAATCATGGAAATTAGTTGAGAAAAATTCATTCCAAATTGGTCTAACTTCCTTGAAATTGCAGCAACTTGATTTGCTAACATAGTAAATGCTTGAGATTCATGAATATTGGCTACTTTCTTAGGATTCACCCTCTCCATTGAAAATTATTGGTAGCCATTTCCTCAATTAAAGCATAGGCATCATGAAATGGTTTTTAAATTAATGAACCACCAGTAGCATCATCGATAATTGATCTAAGAGATCCAATTAATCCATTATAAAAAGTTTGAATTATTAACTAATCTGGTATAGCATGGTTTGGACACTTTCTTAAGAGTTCTTTAAATCTTTCCCATGCTTCATAAATAGATTCCCCTTCAAACTAGATGTAATATCATTTCTAAGCTTTGCAATTTTTTATGGTGGAAAATATTTAACAAGGAATTTTTGTACTAAATCACCCCAAGTTCTAATAGAACCAGGCACTAATGAATTCAACCACAACTTAGCTTTATCCCTCAGTGAGAAAGGAAATAACCTAAGTCTTATTGCATCATCTGATACACCATCATATTTAAATGTAGCTCATAATTCTAGAAAATTGGCAAGGTGTAAAGTTGGATCTTCAATTGGTGATCCCACAAACTGATTATTTGATACCATTTGGATAATAACAGGTTTAAGCTCAAATGAATTAGCCACTAAAGTAATTTTTTAAATTCTACAATAAAGTTCATCTACAGTATGGTTCGCATACTCTTAAAGGTCAAAACACTTGATGAATTTCAGCATTTTGATTATTTTGGTTTGCCATTTCTATAAATTTTTTGGATTTTTCAAGATTTCTAATTTTTTTGGTTTTTCTAATTTTTCTAACAGTTCTCTCTAATTCAGAATTGTAAGGCACTACTCCTTCAGAACCTGAACTACGCATACACTAACATAAAATAAAACTAAACACACACACAAAATAAAATATAATAACTTAAAGTTTAAATAAGACTTTCTAAAAAAAGAAATTTGCTTTTAAATCAACAGGTTAAAAATTTTACTCAGCAACGGCACCAAAATCTTGATCCTGACTGTCTATATAGACGTAAAATGCGATGTACACGATTATATCTACTTAATAGTGATTGACAATTTGCAACAAAGCAAAAAACTTGATCCAAAGCAAAAGCTAGGTAAATCTTTCACTATGAATCAAACAAGAATGCAGTTATATTATTTAAATATGGGATAATACGCAAGTATACGTATTGTTATCATGTAATATAGGGCTTTTTGATTAATTCTAGAATATCAAACCCAGAGGGAAGTTATGTAATATGCACTTTTTGGAAAACTTTCTTTTTTTAAAAAGAAAATTATTTAAACTAAAGACATTTTCACAATAAAGAAAGTTTAAATATTTTTAGTAATTTTAATATTTTGACAGAAACAGTACAAACTTAAAAAGATAACTTAAGTTTTTGTAGAAGAAAAGCATTAAATATGAAAATATCTTTCTCCTTAACATGAATCATTAATAAATATAGGAATTTTATTGTGGAAATATGCATATTGTGTTGTGCCAAATAGAAGCAATAATATTCTTTACCCTTACTAGAGATGTTATAAAGATTATAGGCTAATTTAAAGTTTGAATAGTTCTCAAGACCAACTAGGCAGGGAAGATACTAGCTCTCACTCTATAGTTCCCTCGATTCCCTCCACCTAGGGGCTAACATCTCGTATGAGAACCTAAAATAATAAACTAAGTTTGAGGCTTTAACCTCTCACTTTAAAGTCCTCTAACTCTACACCCTTCAATGAATGTTTTCCTATTTATTCACACTAAATCATATGAACTACATTATGAATTACATTCTCATTCATACAACCTCATGTGATACTTTCCAATTATTGACTGAGACAACACCAGCCCGGTTCTTACATGTACTCACAACAAATTTTAACATCTGGATCGGTCAAATTAAGAAATAAGAAATAAATGAAGTACATAAATTTAAATCATCACAACTTCTTCCAACATTAATGATCAATACCCTCTGCAACTTCCATCCAAAACTTAATTACTTATCATTTTAAGAAGAAAGATAAAGAAAACTACTCAGAATCCATGGAGAAAATAAAACCACACTTTAGTTGATTCATGGAGAAAACCAAACCACACTTTAGTTTAAAAGTAGAAATCATTGTCAAACCAACAACAAATCTCAATTAAAACCAAATGTAGTCTAAAGAAAAGATAAAAACTTATCTTAAGTCCTCCACCAAACTCTTGAAGTTCCTTTGAATCTCTTCTCTTTTACAACACGATCAATATAAAACTAAAATAAAAAAAAGGATAAATATGTGGTGACTGAAAAACTCTCCAACTAACTCCCCAATTTTTGAACTTTCAAAACTTTCCCAGTACTTTCAGGACCTCTTTCAAAGTCCTAATCTCCCTTCTTTTATAATTCTCCAAAAGATGCCTTGGTATCTCTTCAAAATGTGCCTTGATTCGATCTATTCCCCAAGAGATGCATCCTTTCGTAATAATTTTCATTCATGGTGGTTGTAACCACCTATTAAGCCAATAGGTGCCTCAAAAACCTCTTCAAAATTCACAAAATCTAAATTTACCCATCCAATAACAGCCACTGGCGCTTAAGCGTAATTAAGCGTAAGGCCTCTGGCACTTAGGCACGGCCTTTTCTGTTTACCCGGTGCTTAAGCGTCGGATCTGGCGCTTAGGCGCCAAAACACTTTTACACATTTTTCACCTATTTCCTCCAAATTTGATCTTTTTTCACTCCTTTAAGATTTTTTCACCTCTTTAACTATACCTGAAAGAAAAACACAAAAAAAATCTTCCATTAAAGCGCAATATCTCAAAAATAGGTATAAAAATGTGTCTAAAAATACTATATATTTTGGGCGTATCAATTAATAAGCTACATCTTGGGCATTCTCATATTCAATACTCTCATAAATCTAAGATTGTAGTGAGTCATCTTGCTCATTTTGATGATACTATCTTATTTTTAAATGCTAGAAAATGAGTTATTAAAGCTACCATGTCCTTTTTAAAGGACGTCCAAAGCATCTTTGGTATGATGTTTAACTTGGCTAAGTGCTTCATTTATTTTGGCAAAAGTGTCTCCTCTAATAGTCATGCTTGGGTTTCCACTTACACTGGTTGCAAAATTTTTAAGCTTCCTATTAGGTATCTTGAGGTTAACATTCTTAGAGGCAAGAGGAAACAAACCTAGATGGATGATGTGATTGATAAAATTAAACTTAAGATAAATGATTGGAAAAATACTTTCCTTTCTAATGGTGGCGGCTCACTTTTTTAAAAAGTGTCTTATGTATACTTCCCCTCTACACTATGCAAGTCCTTAAAACCAAGAAAAGCACACAAAAAAATCTTAAGATTATTTTCAACAAATTTCTTTGGAAGGGCTCTTGATCCTCTAAAAGTTTGACTAATTGGTAGTACAATAGTAGGCCTCTTTATGTTGGTGGCCTTGGTTTTAAAATTATGCAACAGATTATTGATATCAATATGTGTAAACTCTGGTTTAAAGTTCATTTAGGGGAGTCTCTATGGGCTACGTTTATGCTTCATAAATATTGCAAGAACCTTCACCCTTTCATGGTCAAATGGAAGGTGGGGGACTCTAAACTTTAGAAAGTTATTTATTTCTTCCAGGGAGGTGGCTTCTCATTTTATTTATTGGGGCATTGGGGATGGCATCATCTCTTTCTGACATAATGAATGGGGAATTTCTTCTCATCTTATTTTGCCTAATTCTAGTTATGATTCTAACTTGTTAATATCTGATTGTTGGATTGATGGTGCTTGGAGTATGGCTAAACCGAATTCTTTAGTTGGTGCTTTAGCTCCTGCCATTGCCATTATACCTATTAGAGCTCATTAAAAGGATATTTCTACATGGAAATTTTAAAGTAGATCTTCTGTTACTAAATTTCTTTATTCAAAACTAAACACTTTTACTACTTGGAAATGGAATGCTTACAATGGGCATAAATATATTTCCCCATCTATCTCTTTATTTCTATGGAGATGATTTCGATGATTTCATAACTTTCTCTCTCTGGATGATATTCTTAAACTGAAAGGGCTGAAACTTGCTTCTTTTTGTTACAACTGTAAAAAGGATGTTGGATTTTCCAATCACTTGTTTTTTGATTGCCCCTTTCCAAGGATGTTTAGAATCGGATAGGGTGTTTCTTTAGTATTATTTGGCCCTCAAACTTGGGCTTTAAAATTATTTTTGGGATTTAGAAGGATTTTGATCCTGCTTTTAAAAAGCTCTTTTACTTTCCTACTATTGTGCTTTGGTTCATAAGTATGAAAATCCTTGCCATACTTCTATCTCTATTTCTACTTTAGTTGTGGCTCATTTTCACAAGACCTAGAATTTAGAAAATAGAATAGCTACCTCTCCTCCTATTGGTAGGGGTAGGAAACTCATGTCGATTAAATGGGCACCACCCCCAAAGTTGGATTAAAGTTAATGTAGATGGTAGCTACTCTTCTGGTTATGATGGTGTGGGGGTCAGTTTAGAGATGTTTATGGTAAATGCTTAGCCTATTTTGACTCCTCTTACAATGCCACTATAACCCTTGAAACTAAAATTTGGGCAGTGCTTGCTGCCATATAGACTGTTGTTTCCTTGAATTTCAATTGCATTATTCTGGAAACTGATTCTGAGGCTTTGTTTCATATGCTTATGGGTAAACTTAAGCCTGCTTAGTATATTATTACATTGTTAAGAAGGATCTGGCTTTATAATGAGATGCAAAATCTTCATATTCAATACTCTTTCAACTTTAGAGAGGGTAATTCTTCTGCAGATTGGTTGGCTAAATGTCAAATGCAAGGTGCTTTTGTTAGGGATACTCCACTTTATTTGCACTCTCTTATACAGAGTGACTTATTGGATGCCCCTTATATTAGACTTTAATTATGCTTTTTTCTTCTCTTGTTGGGCTTACTGTGCTGGCCTGGGATTTTTCTTTGTGATTTAGCATGATGCTAGAAGTTTCAACTTCTTTGGAATTTATGTTTCATTCTTTAGCATTTTTGGTCTTGTATTATTCTCTACCTTTTGGATAGGCACGGGAAGGATTTTTTGATCCCGTCTATTTTTGTTGGGCACTGTCCTAAATTTTTTTTTGTTGGACACCAACTTTGGGGTCAAACACTTACACATGTTATTCATATGGATTATTGGTTTTCTATGTTATGGGAGCATTATTTTGAGAAGTTCCAGTTTTCTAACACTCCCTTACTTTGCTTTAATGATTTTAGCTTGGTGCAGCATTATTATGTTTTGGTAGAAGATTGTTTCCATGTTTACAGGTTTTGAAACTTTATCTTTGCAGCTCTCAATGGACTAACAAGCCTCAAGTTTGATTTACTATATTTCAACACTGATGACATGGGCTTAGATGTTTTTTCTTTTTTTTTTGTGTATACTCTTTCTATTGGCATACTTTTTGCGGGTATACATGTGCTTTTTGGAGTTATTTCACTACACACTTTCTTTTTTTCATTTTTGTGGAGTTGTACTGTGGAAATTGGAACCCCTAGGATTATGATGTTCTTATTTTTTGTGTTTAGATGGGGATCCACTTTCCCTCCCCAACTTTGTAACCTTTTCTTTTATTAACGCGTAAGGAGCCATGAGTTGCTCTTTTATCATATATATATATATATATA
>NW_018165256.1:53338-55180 GCF_001263595.1 Phalaenopsis equestris | reverse complement strand
CTCTCAAAACAACAAAAAGGAGCTATCTGAGATAAGGAAGAGGCAGCAAATCACTGGATAAAAGGAAATCCAGTGGGGGAGGGATCCTTCAGCTCACCACAGATATTGTTAATAAGCATCAAAGAGTCAGATTCAACCCATAGCTGGTTGAAGTGGCTAGATCTGGCTAAGTTGAGGGCCCAAAAAATAGCTTGACATTCAGCTTCAAAAGTTTCCAAAGCTTTAACAGGAGATTGAAAAAACAAGATGCACCTCCCCTCATGATTCCTGAAGACACCACCAATACCAGCAGACTGAGATTTATAGCTACCATCAGTGTTAGCTTTTGTCCAGCCATACCGTGGAAGAGACCAGCAGATTTTCAAAACTTTGTTAATGGAAGGATTAAAAGATGGGCTCAATTCCAACACAGCTTCAAAATTTTTAAATTTAATCAGTTTTTGAATAAAGGCAATACAGTTTAAACCCACCTTCATTGGCTCTGAAGGAGAAGCTCCATACTTCAAATGGTTTCTAGCCATCCAAACAAACCAAGCCACTATGTTGGGGATGTCTTGAAGATTGATTCCCTTCCAATCTGACCAGCAATTATAGAACACCTCCCATGTTAGATTCATTGTTGGGACATTCAGCTTTCCATTCATAACAGACCAAACTTCCTGCACCTAGGGGCAAGCAAAAAAAGGTGGGCAATTGTTTCCTCCTTAGTAAGACAGAAAAAACATCTAGAGGGACCCCTTAGGCCCTTCAATTTTAATATTTCATCAGTGGGAATCAATTTTAAGAAGAGTCTCCATATAAAAAATGACATGGAGGGAATGAGAAATTTATTCCAAATTGTTTGACCCCAATCCACCACCTGTTGGGGAGGCTGAGAAGATAGTAAGTTCTTTTTTATAGTAATTTTGTTCTTTTGCCCAGGATTAACAGAGAGTTTTAGAATATTGGAGATTTGAGAAGGGCTGCAAAAAGGAAGAATAGGAGTAAGATTCCACTTATCATGTTCCCAAAGGTCCTTGAAAATCTTTGGAGAGGCTGAAGCAATTTGATCATTCAGAAGATTGCCTTCCAAAGACCAATTATCCCACCATATGTTAACCAATCCCTCACCAATCTCCCAGACATAAATTTTTTCAGCTTCCTCCCTATCCCCCAAACCCACAGATAATTGGGTAGGGTGTTGATGCTTGCAATATTTTCCCCTTAAGAATTCAGCCCAAAGTGAGGACTGAGATCTGAATTTGATCCAGAGTTTGCAAAGGTTAGTATGCATAATTTGGGGGAAGGACTTGAAGCCTAACCCACCTTCCATAAAAGGTTTACATACCTTAGCCCATTTAGTCTAGTGTTTCTGCTTCCTTTGACCAACCCATAGAAATATATTGAAAATTCCTTCTAATAATCTTTGAGTTGACTTTTTCAATATATTCATTTGCAGGAGATATGAGGGAATAGCAGATAAAACACTTTTAAAAGTGTTATCCTACCCCCATGCTTGAAGCTTGCTTTGAATCTTTTCTAAAATGTGATCAAGCTGAGAGTTTTTTGTTATTCCTTTGATAAGAATTACCCCAAGATATTTCACAGGGAGATGGCCATTGGTAAAGCCAGTGAAATCAGAAACCCAGGCCTTTAGCTCACTTTTCATTTGTTTGCTGAAGATGGAGATGCACTTCCATTTATTTAATTTCATACCATAGGCCTCCTGAAAACTCTCCAAGCTTTGCATGAATAATTTAATAGCAGATTTGGAAGCTTTTGAAAAAATAATGATGTCATCAGCAAAAGCCAAATGATTGATTAAGGTGGAAGATCTATGGCTATAAAGGGGTGTATATATAT
>NW_018165256.1:51730-53084 GCF_001263595.1 Phalaenopsis equestris | reverse complement strand
TCCTGGTGGTGGTGGTGTTAGCCCTGTTGGCTGTCTTTGGTGAACTTAAAGTTCACTAGTTGTTCTCTTTTTACTGCTCCTCAAAGCCTTTCTTTAGCACTGTTACTTTGGTGGTTGTTGTTCCACTTTCAGCTCATTTCAGTGGTACTGTTTCATTGGCTTCCCATTCTTCTTTGTTCCACTAATACTGGGGGAGTTCTCATTTCCCCTGGTCTTTTTGGGATATATTCTTTGTTGGGCTTCCTTTGGGGAGAAAACTCCACTGGTCTTTTCTTGCTTGCTGTCACTTTGGGTTTCAGAAGTGGCTCTGCCTAATTTTCTGTTTCCTCTTGGACAACTTTTTACTGTCTAGCTAAACTACAAGCTCCTGCTTGTTTTGGAAGGGTGATGGACACTTCCATTGATATTATCACAGATTCCCAATGGACTAAAGCAACCTATGTTGGTGTGGTTAGAAAATCAACTGAAACTTTACAAGGTTATGATCTTGGGGTATTCCCACAGGAATTCCATGATACTGTTGCTGGAAAAGGAAGTAGTCCATGTATTCACCCTCTTGGGTCTAAAGAAGGTGAAATAGATATTCACTTGACTGTCAAGAAAATTAATGCTTTAAAGGAAGAGGTTAAGTTCACTTTGGTGGGCAAATTTCAGCTAGGACATTCCAAAATGGAGCTAGTTAGAAGTATCTTTGAATCACTGAAGTTCATAGACAATTAGAAAATTGGGCTTTCGGATGGGAGGCATCTCCTAATCCAGTTGGCAGCTAAGGAAGACTATGCAAGATTGTTTGCTAAACAATTTGTTAACATTGCTGGAACAAATATGAAAGTTATCAAATGGACTCAATAGTTTGATCCTAGTAAAGAACCTCCTGTGGTCCCCCTCTGGTTCAAGTTACCTGGCCTTCCACTCCCTTACTTCAAGCTCAATGCTCTATTTAACATTGGTAGAGCAGTAGGTACACCTCTAAGAGTGGATGCTCCAACATATAATAAGGCCAGACCTGGCCTTGCTAGAATTCAAGTTGAAAGAGATATCACACTCCCTGAACTGAAGAGAATTTGGATTGGTTCTGATGCTAAAGGGTTCTGGCAGGAAATAATAGCTGAACAAAAACCTTACTATTTTCCACATTGCAAGATGTTTGGTCATACAGTAGACAAATGTTATAGATTACATACCCCAAACAACAAAATGGTAGGAAGAAACCACACAGCTACTAAAAGAACTATAACCAATGCTGCAAGGAGTATTGCTGAAGAAATAATGATAGAAAATAGACAGGAAACAAATCAAAGGGTGGAAGAATCACCCCCAAGAATTAATGAGGCTCCACCAGATGCTGATCCTA
>NW_018165256.1:44533-51478 GCF_001263595.1 Phalaenopsis equestris | reverse complement strand
AAATTACAATCAGGGGTACACTCTATGAAGGCTGAAAGAGCAAGAAATGGTTCTCCAAACCTTAGAGGAAGAAATAGATCAAGATCTCAGCCTTCTCCACACCCTCCACTTCATGATTAATCTACTTTGCTGGAATATAAGGGGGATGGCTACCCTCTTCTCCTAAAAAGAGTCTTATACCTGAAATTTAAATACAAGCTGTGGTGTATTGTTATCCTTGAATCCATGGTTCACAAGAACCCTCAAAATCTAATTAAAAAGTTTGCTGGTTTCACCCATTTTGGGAACACTAACAATAAAGTTTGGATTTTTTGCAGAAGAGAAATCAACTCAGATATTCTAATTGATCATCCACAATTTGTCCACCTTTCTTTCAATATGAATGGACATAAGGGTGAAGCTACCTTCATTTATGCTGGCTGCATAAAGGATGCTAAAAAGGAGTTATGGAATAGGTTGATTAACATCAACCAACAGGTGGACTCCCCATGGATGGTGGGGGGAGACTTCAATTGTATCACTTCTACTTCTGAAAAATCTAGAGGAAGAGCCCCAAATCCTGCCAAGATGAACACCTTCAGTGATAATATTCACAAAGCTGGTCTTTTTGATCTAGGATTTAAGGGACATGCTTTCACTTCGAAAAGGGAAGCTATTTGGGAGAGGCTTGATGGAATGTTGGTAAATGATGCATGGTTTTACCATTTCCTCCTCACCTTTGTCACTCATCTTAGTCTTGTTAGCTCTCATCATATACCCATACTTATAAGCATGTGGGCTTGTACATTGCTGACCTATGGAAAGGGGTTTCCCACCGTGACCCCTTTGTCAAGCTAAGTTTACTGCAAATCAAGATTGTCAGAGACCTCAGAAGTTGGAGCTGGGAAACTTTTGGAAATGTGCATGCCAAAGTCCAGGAGGCTGAAGATGAAGTCAAAATTTTGGAACAAGGAGAACAGATTGGCAATGTGGAGGAAAAGAAACTGATGATTGCTCAGAACAACCTTCTTTGTGCCATTGATTACCAGGAAAAATTCCTTAAACAAAAGGCAACCATGAATTTTTTCACTGATGGGGATAGAAACACTAGATTCTTTCATGCCTATATTAAATATAAAAGAAATTGCAACACCATCCATGCTATTCAAAATGCCAATGGCCAGTGGTTACATGACAATACTGATATAGCTAATGATGTTATAAGTTATTACAAAGATTTGGACCACAACTTCAGACGCCCTATTGAGAAGGCACACTTCCTTGATGAACAGAATTATATTGCTGGCCTCAAGCTTACTGGTATCCCCAATGAAAAGGAAATTTGAAATGCAATCAACTCCATAGACAACAATAAATCTGCTGGCCCTGATGGCTTCACTGCTGAATTTTACAAGAAGTCCTGGGAGATTATTAAGGTTGATGTTATTGTTGCAGTAACAAGCTTCTTCCAAGGCAATAATATTCCAAAGTACTTTTGTTCAGCCACCACTGTACTGATGCCTAAATCTGGTATACAGCAGAATTGGAACCATTTCAGGTCTATCTGTTTGACCATTGTCATTAGTAAAACCATCAGCAAAATCATTGTGAATAGGCTTCAACCTCACCTGGACTCTATAATCAAACCTAATCAAACAGACTTTGTGAAAGGCAGGTCCACCATTGATAACAGTCTTCTGGCTCAAGAACTATTACAGGATTTGAATAAAACTTGTAGATGGGGCAATATGATTTATAATCTAGACTTAAGGAAAGCTTACGATACCATAAACTGGGATTTCATAATGGAAGTTCTTTTTGCCAGAGGCTTTAACATTGAATTTTGTCACCTGATTAGGCGATGGCTACATAACAATGAACACTCCGTCTTGATAAATGAGCAAGGGAGGGGTTCTTTCACTGCTGCTAGAGGATTAAATCAAGGGGATCCATTATCACCCACCATTTTTATACTTGCTATTGATTATTTATCCAGAATTCTTGATGAAGCTTTGTTGAATCACAGTCACAACAGATATCATCATAGATCCAACATTGTCATTACCCATTTACTGTATGCTGATGACATAATGGTCTTCTCCTGAGCCAGCAAAAATGCTATTAGAAAAGTTTTCCAGACACTACAAAATATCTGAGCTCATTCATTAATGTTCTTTGATCCAGCAAAGTGTCAGATAGTCTTCCATAAACATGCCTTCTTTACTCACAAACATTGGGCATCTGAATATATTGGCTTTACAACTTCTCAACTCCCTATTAGGTACGTTGGGGTGCTTCTTATCATTGGCAGAACCAAACAAATTCAATTTGATGAGGTATTGAACAAAATTTCTAGTCTTCTCAGTAGTGATTTGAAAGTGGCTGATTGCTAGGATGGTGATGAATGATCCCTGAAAAAGTTATCTAATCTTCTGCAACCTCACTCTATTAGTAAAGTGGCCAGTATAAAGTTTAATATAAGTACAGCTGACAAAGTACTGTGGCAGACTACTTCCCACCAAAGCCTTACCAAAGCCATATACTCCAAAAGTTTCAGTTGGGAGCAAGTACCCTGGGTGAAGACATATGGAATAAATTCATATCCCCTTTTATGTCTTTTCTCTATTGAAGAATATTTCATAAACTGATCCCTACAGATGACATTCTCAAGCTAAAGGGATTGAGGGGTCCCTCAAAATGCTTGTTATGCATGAAGGAGGAGGAAACTATGAATCACTTATTCTTTGAATTTAATTTTACTGAACTGGTTTGGAAACAATTTTTGAATCAGTTAACAATTCATGAGAAAGAGTTCACTTGGGATAAACTTGTCAAGTGTTGGTTGTTCTGGCAGAAGAGAAAGTATGCTGCTATTCCTTTTACTATTGCTTGGTTCATCTGGATGGAAAGAAATAAGGTCAAGTTTGAAGAAGCTAATCCAAATGTTGGGAAAACTGTTAGAAACTGTTTAACTTATCTTCATTAGATGATCAACTGGAAAAAATTTCCTAACATCTCCAACTCCTGTCCACCTATCACTTCTGAACCTATTCAAGTTATCAGAGTCTACTGGAAAACCCCAAAACATCCAATTGTGAAGATTAACACTGATGGAAGCTTTACAAAAAATTGAACTCGAGTGGGAGGATTTTACATAAATCATTTGGGTAAGTGCTTGTTGTATTTCTATACCCCAGTTTTGGCTAATGATGCCACCGAGACTGAACTCATTGTTGTGTATTGGGCAATCCTTCTTGCCACTAAGGCTAATTGGAATATGATTTGGCTGGAAGTGGACTCTGCTATAATTATTCACCTTTTAAATCATGAGGATGGGGCTCCCTAACATCACTCATACTGACTAAACAAAATCAGAGATCTTTGTAGCAAGATACAAATCTAGTTCAGTTTCATTTATAAGGAAGGGAATCAGCTTGCAAACTGGTTGGCCCAGCATGGATCACATTCTAAAAAGACTGAGGTTGTTGTCAACCCTCCACCAGCTCTCCATTATCTGCTGCAAGGTGATACTCTTGAAGTCCCTCACTTCAAAATTGCCTATAAGGACACATGACTACTTGGAGCAGATGCAATGTTACATTCTTTCTCTTTCTTTGTTGATTCATTGTAGTTTTTCTTTTTTGGCGATGGTCCCTAGCCTTTTTTGGGGGATTTCTTGGGTCCTTGTATTGAACCAAAAAGAAGAGTCCCCAATTTCCTTTCTGATGTCTGTACTAGTTTTTTACTTCAACATGTAGGGAGTCATAAGCAACTCCTTTTACTATATATATAAGGGGAGTTCATTTATAAAAAAATATTACATATCCTATTGTAAGTGTTATCCAACCAAAAGTAAAGAGAGGGGGTGCAGAGGAGGGGGGAATTTACTATATAAAAGATCCTTACAAATCTTAGGAAAATTTTCAGCCGGATGTGTTTCAGTATAAATGCCTTGCAGTTATTAACAACCTGCTGAGGTGAAAGGATTTTATCTTCAAATTTAAATTGGTTCCTTTTCATCCAAGATAATTCTTAGCACAATCTATTTCATTAATTTTTTAGAGATTATTCCACATAGTTCTTCCCTCTGTTGAGGAGAAAGGATTTTATCTTCAAATTTGAATTGGTTTTCTTTCATCCAAACAAATTCTTAGCACAATCTATTTCATTTTTTTGTCAAAGTATTCCACATAATTCTTAGCACAATCTATTTCATTTTTTGGTCAGAGATTATTCCATTCAGATTGGTTACATTAGTCATTCTACTAATTTTAGCTAACCAAATTGTTGATCTATATTTATCACTTGGAATGTAAGAGAAAATCACATTAAGTTGATAAGCCATGACGTTGATTTGCTGAAGACAATCAACAGTGTGCCATGTGAGATCCACTTGTGCAAGTAAACTCTATAGAAGAAGCTGAGAATTTGATTCAATCTGAATATTATGCCACTTACCAAATAATGAGATTTCAAATGCCCAATATATAATAATAGATTCAGCTTCAACAATATCCTTGGCCAAAACTAGGGACTAGAAGTGCAAGAAACACTTTCCAAACTGGTCCCTAAGGACCCTTGCAATGCCTGCATCCTCCTTGAAATAACTCCCATTAGTGTTTATTTTAATCCAATAGGGGAAAGGCTTCAACAAAGACACAGTGGAGATACGATAGGATTTAGAGCTCTAATGTGTGGCAAGATCCTTACAAATCTTAGGAAAATTTTTCAGCTAGATGAGTTACATTATAAATGCTTTGCAGTTATTAACAATTTGTTGAGGAGAAAGGATTTTATCTTCAAATTTGAGTTGGTTCCTTTTCATCCAAGAAAACCAAGCCACGATACCAGGTATTGGGGAAAGGGCAACAACTTGCCAAACTGACTAACAAACCAGAAAATTATGCCAATTAAGATTGAGAGTAGGAATAGATAGCAGGCTCACCACAGAATTCCACACATCTTGAGTGAAGGTACAAGCATAAAATCGATGACCCATAGTTTATGATACACCAAAAATATATGCAATTTTAGACTCATATTTTATACTTATTTTTGGTGATATTCCACTTTAATGGAAGGTATTTTGAGGTTCTCTTGCAGGTTGTTGATTTTTAGGGCTTAAAGCAAAAATGAAGCAAAAAGGATGAAATTTTGAGTCAAAATGTTGTTTTTGAGGAAATACTCAGCATCGGCAGAGCCAAGGTCAGCTCCGACGGCACAGAACAACCGAAAGCTGGAGAATTTTTACTCAGCACCGACGGAGCCAGACTAGCGCCGACGAAGCCAAAGGCGATTCATACCCCATTTCTAGAAGGTTCAATGTATTTGCATGATTTCTGAAGAGTTTTTGGAAGCACCTCTTGGAAAACCGACCTTGGGCTATATTTGGGGAAAAGTTTCATCAGAAAACGAGCTCCTCTAAGTTCATTTTTCACTCCACAACGTTCCACCACGCCACATTTTCATAAACCATCTTCGTTCCACCGCCATATTGGAGTCAATTAGTAATTTTGATTTCATATTTTAGAGTTTTTGTGATGAGATTTAGTGTGAAACTTTCTCTAAGAGTGTTGGAGAAGGAGAAAAGTGAGAGAGTTCTTCTTCCTGCATTTCTAAGGAAATGCTACAAAGGATTTGATTTGAGAAAAAGTTCCAGATAAGTTTATTTATTTTATTATTGTTGTATGTATGAACTTTCCTTTATATATGAAATTTATGTTTTGTCATATCTTTCTCATGAAGTTTGAGTAGTTCCCTCTATCCTTCCCGCTACTCGGAGATATGGTGAAATGAAAAGATAATATGAATTTGCCAATATTAAATTATAAAATAAAATAAATTGTGATGATTTTTCAACTCCAAACTTAATTTACTTTTCAATCTGGCCAATTTATTTGTTAAAATATTTTGTGAAACAGATGATCTGGGAAATGGAGTATGAGTTCTACAACAGGTGAGGGTCACATTTGATTTCATAAACGAGAAATTCATTCAAAAAATTAAGTACAAATAAATAAGAAAATATTCTTTGTTGGGTGTAGAATTAGAGAATCTTTAGGGTGACAGACTAAAATCCCCAATTTGGTCTTAGTGTTTAAAAACTAAAGCGAGAGTTACCCTTCAAGTGAAGAGAAGTGGGAGCCGGTATCCTCCTCGCCTAGCCACGGATTTAAGGACTAAACCTAAGATTAACCAATGATTTTCTATGCACTGTATTAGGGTAGAAAATTTAAATTTCTCCTATTTGGCACAATACATATTAAAAACATGTATCTCATCTCATTTCACCAGAATTTGATTGTAGTGGGAATGATGCTTTTTCACATAAGAACTATTCATTACATAAACATAGTTAGTAGATTAGTAGTTATTACTTGAAATTTGCATTTCCATTTTGCTAATAGTTAAGTAATTTAGTTTGGTTAATATCTCAACATTCAACATTAGTGATAGTGATTTCGTTTGATTTTCTATAAATTTCTTGTTAAAATTTATCATTGCTAACTTACACATTCCCCGTGGGATCGATATTTGGGGCTTAAATAGAAAGTCCATTATAACTTGATAACCATAGGTATACTTGCATAGAATTCCATGTTAGTGTTTAAAAACTAAAGCGAGAGTTACCCTTCAAGTGAAGAGAAGTGGGAGCTCTGGAGTGGGAGCCAGTATGCTCCTAACCTAACCACAGATTTATGGACTAAACCTAGGATTAGCCAATGATTTTCTATAACACTATATCAGGGTAGAGAATTAAAACTGCTCATATTTAGCACAATACATATTTGAATCATTTATCTCATCTCATTTTATCAAAAATCTCATTGTAGTGGGAAAGTTGTTTTTTCACATAAGAAATGTTCATCACATAAACATAGTTTAATAGTTTAATAGTTACTATTTAAACTTTATATTTCAGTTTTTTTATTAGTTAAATAATTTAGTTCTGATAATATCTCAACA
>NW_018165256.1:34963-44178 GCF_001263595.1 Phalaenopsis equestris | reverse complement strand
AAATTAGGAAATTTAGATAATATATATATATATATATATATATACAAATATATAAAAACACTATATATATATATAATCAAAAATAAAAAAAAGAAATTTATTTAAGAGTTTATTTTTAAAAGATTTTACTTTGCTTACATTATTTATTTATGTGAAATTTTATTCCTATGATAAAAATTGTAATTTAAGTATTTGTCTTTTTAAAGTAATGGCAGAAATGACAGATCAAAATAATCAAAATGTTGAAATTCATCAAGAATTTGGACCATTAAGAGATTATGCGAACCCTACGATAGATGGACTTCATTGTAGTATTCAAAAACCTAATTTAGTGGCGAGTATTAAGCTTTATGTGATTTAGGTGTAAGAATTCATTGGAGTTTAAACCTGCTATTATCCAAATGATATCAAATAATCAGTTTGGGGGATCACCAACTGAAGATCCAAATTTACGTCTTGCCAATTTTCTAGAATTTTGCGTTGCATTTAAATACGATTGTGTATCAGATGATTCCATAAGACTTAGGTTATTTCCTTTCTCACTGAGGGATAAAGTTAAGATGTGGTTGTATTTTTTAGCACTTGGATCTTTCAGAACTTGGGGTGATTTAGCACAAAAATTCTTTGCTAAATATTTTTCACCATAAAAAATTGCAAAGCTTAGAAATGACATTACATCTTTTAATCAGTTTAAGGGAGAATATATTTATAAAGTATGGGAATGATTTAAAGGTCTCCTTAAAAAATGTTTGCACCATGCTTTGCCAGATTGGTTGATAATTCAAATCATTTTTCAATGGATTAGTAGGATCATTAAGATCTATTATAGATGCTGCTGCGGGTGGATCATTAATCTCAAATCTTTTTGATGAAGCATATTCTTTAATTGAATAAATGACTACTAATAATTTTTAATGGCCCTCTGAAAGGGTAATTCTTAAGAGAGTAGCCAACATTCATGATTCTGATGCAATGCTATTTTGGCATCTCAAATTGCTGCTATTTCTAAAAGGATTGATCAAATATGACTGAACTATTCTCAAATACCCCCAAAATTAGAGGAAAATTCACTATGACAGATTATTAATTATCAAGGGGCTACTATTAGAAATATTGAAAATCAATTAGGACATATTGCTACTGCACTTATTCACAGACTTTCTCGAATTCTTACGAGTACTGTTGAAGTTAATCTAAAAGATCAAAATAAAGAGAAAATTACAGCTATTCAATTACGAAGTGGAAAAGAAATTGAAATAAGAATCCAAAGAAAAACTGAAGTTGATGAAGAGAAGGAAGAAATGGAAATGATCAACAAGAAAATGAACAAACACAGGTTCCTTTAGAAAAACCATTACCTTCGTTTCCTCAAAGACTGAAGCAGAAGAATAAAGATAAACGATTTTCAAAATTTTTGGAAATCCTTAACAAGTTAACAATAAATATTCCTTTTGTTGAAGCTTTGGAACAAATGCCAAGTTATGCAAAATTTATAAAGGATGTACTAAATAAGAAAAGGAAGTTTACAGATCAAGAGACCATTGCACTCAGCGAAGAGAGTAATGTTATTATTCAGAAAAAGCTTTCTGAAAAATTAAAAGATCCTGGTAGTTTTACTATACCTTGTGCAATTGGTAAAAAGTTTTATGGAAAAGCTTTATGTGATTTAGGAGTGAGTGTCAATATTATGCCCTTATCAATTTTTAAACATTTAGATTTGGGAGAAATTTCCCCTACTACTATAACTCTTCAGTTAGCTGACCAATTAATAACTTATTTAAAAGGAGTTATAGAGGATGTACCAGTAAAAGTGGATAAATTTATTTTCCTTGTAGACTTTATAGTATTGGATATGGAGGAAGATAAAGAGATTCCTATTATTTTAGAGAGACCATTTCTTACAACAGAAAGAGCTGTAAAAGTTGTACAAAAAGGAGAATTAATAAAGAGAGTTAATGATCAAGAAGTAAAATTCAATATAGCAAAAGCTATGAAATATCCTGCAATAGAAAAAGATAATGAATGTTTTAGGATGGAGGTAGTTGATTATCTAAGTAATGAACAATATAAGAAAGAATTTCAAGATAAATTTAAGCAAGAAGAAATTTTTGAGAATAAAGATGAAATTAAAGAAGAAGATTTGGATTATATTTAGGGCAAATTTGAAACGTTAGACTTGTTGGAAAATGATAGTAAAAATCTTATTCCTTCAAGTATTAAACCACCTGAACTTAAATTAAAGATATTATCTGCCAATTTAAAGTATGTATTTTTAGGAGAGTCATCTACATTGCGGGTTGTTATATCTTCTGAGTTAACTGAGATTCAGGAACAAAAGTTAATAGAAATATTGAAAAAGTATAAAAAGGCGTTTAGATGGATTTTAGCAGATATTAAAGGAATTAGTCCTTCAATTTGTATGCACAAAATTTCATTAGATGAACAATATGAACCTAAAGTAGATCCTCAGAGAAGATTAAACCCAATAATGAAAGAAGTTGATAAAAAAGAGATTTTAAAATGGTTAGATGCTGGAATTATATATCCTATTTCAGATAGTGCTTGGGTAAGCCCAATTCACTATGTCCCAAAGAAAGGAGGAGTGACTATTGAAGAAAATGAAAAAAATGAATTAATACCAATAAGAAAAGTAACTGGTTCGCGAATTTGCATTGACTATAGAAAATTAATTATGGCCACCAGAAAAGGATCTAGAAAAGATCACTTTCCTTTACCCTTTCTAGACCAAATGTTGGAAAGATTGGCAGGGAATAAGTATTATTGCTTTTTAGACGGATATACTGATTATCCCCAAATTTCAATTTCTGTAGAGGATCAAGAGAAAACAACGTTTACAAGCTCATATGGAACATTTGTTTTTTGTAGAATGTTTTTTGGACTATGCAATGCACCTGCAACATTTTAAATATGTATGATGTCAATTTTTAGTAATTTTATAGAACATGGAATGGAAGTGTTTATGGATGATTTTTCTGTATTTGGTACTTTGTTTGAATTATACCTTAATAATTTATAAAAATTTTTGGAAGAATGTGAAAAATTCAATTTATTACTATATTGAAAAAATGTCAATTTATGGTTGCAGGAGGTGTTGTACTCAAGCATAAAATTTTTGCAAAGGCATGGAGGTAGATCCTGTAAATATTCAAGTCATACAAAAATTACCACCGTCTACTGGTGTTAAAGGGGTGAGAAGTTATCTAGGACATGTTGGTTTTTACAGGCATTACATAAAAAAATATTTAAAAATAACTAAGCCTCTTTGCCAACTTTTAGAAAAAAGATACAAAATTTGATTTTAATGAAGAGTGCATAAGAGCATTTGAATTATTAAGAAAATAATTAGTCACTGCACCTATAATTGTACCTCCTGATTGGGAGAAACTACTTGAAATAATGTGCGATGCTAGTGATTATGCTACTAGGGTTGTATTAGGACAAAAGTACGATAAAGTTTTTAAAGTTATATATTATGCTAGTAAGACTCTAAATGAAGCTCAAATTAATTATACTACTACTGAAAGACAGTTATTAACTATTGTTTATGCTTTTTATAAATTTAGACCTTATTTAATTGGAACTAAATGTATAGTCTGCTATTAAATAATTAATGCAAAAGAAGGATGCTAAACCAAGATTAATTAGATGGATACTTCTATTGCAAAAATTTTAATTTACCGTCATTGATAGAAAGGGAAATGATAATCAAATAGCTGATCATTTGTCTAGAATATAAATAAATATTAACTTATTTTGCAAATGAAATTTTAGAGAATTTCCCTGATGAACAATTATATAGTATTGATGAAATGGATGTACCGTCGTATGCTGATATAGTAAATTATATTGTAAGTGGTATTCTACCACTTTATATAAAAAATCCACAATTAAAGAAGTTTATATATGATTCAAAAGACTAATTTTGGGATTACCCATATTTATATAAACAATATAGAGATCTAATTATTAGAAGATGTGTGTCTTATGTAGAAACTCAACAGATAATTGAAAGATGTCATGATTCTGAATTTGGAGGACATTTCAGAACAAATAGAACTGCATATAAAATTTTACAAGCTAGATTTTATTGCCTACTATTTTTAAAGATGTTAATGATTATATTAAAACATGTGATAGATGTCAACGTGTAGGAAATCTATCTAGAAGAAATGAAATGCCTCTAAATTATACTTTGGAAATTGAATTTTTTGATGTGTGGGGATTAGATTTTATGGGACCATTTATGCCTTCATTTGGAAACTTATATATATTGCTTGTTTTTGATTATAGATGCCAATAGATTGAAGCTATTGTTGTACTAAGATGTGATGCTCGGAGTGTTTCTAAAATTTTATTCTAAAATTTTAATTAAAAATATTTTTACTGCCGAGAGTAACAATTATTGATGGAGGATCTCATCAGGAATAAGAGAATCAAAAAATTAATTAATAAGTATGATATTATGCATTTATTCTCTACTGCTTATCATCATCAAACTAATGGTCTAGTAGTAATATCAAATTGTGAAATTAAATGAATTTTAGAAAAAGCTGTAAATCCTTATAAATTGGATTGGTCTGCTAGACTTGATACTGCATTATGGGCATAAAAAATTGCTTATAAAACTCCTATAGGAATGCCCCACACATACTGATATTTGGAAAAACATGTCACTTACCTGTAGAATTAGAGCATAAAGCATTTTGGGCTATTAAGAAATTTAATTTTAATCTAAAAGATGTTGGTGAGAAAAGATTATTGCAACTCAATGAACTTTAGGAGATTAGAAATAAAGCATATGACAATGCAAAAATCTATAAAGAGAAAATGAAAATATGACATGATCAGAAAATTATTCAGAAGAATTTTGAACATGGAAAAAAAGTTCTATTATATTAATACAAGATTGAGATTATTTTCAGGAAAATTGAAATTCAGATGGTTAGGACCATTTATAGTGATGAAAGTTTTTCATTACGGAACTGTTGTGATTAAAGATCCTGACACTAGAAAGATATTTAAAGCTAATGGGCATTGTTTGAAACACTATTATGAAGGACACATACCTCAATTTAAAGAATTTTTAATGTTAAGTCAAACCAACTAAACATATGGTATGTCAGGCTGACGACGTTAAACCAAGTACATTGTGGGAGGTAACCCATACTTATATGTCTATGTATTACTATTTAGTTTGTTAAGTATCTTATATATTAGTAGATAATAATCCTACACAATTGCATTTATTACAAATTAAGTCCAATATTGGTATTGGAAGAAATGTTGGAATCTAATTGAATGAAAATAAAAATCACAAAAATTTGTCCACTAGCGCCGACGGTGCAAGAATGGGCGGTGATGACACCCAAGAAACTGGATCTCAGCACCGGCTGCACCCATCAGGAGCGCCGGTGGCGCCGAGAACTATTGGACTATTTCGGCAGCTTTTCGCGGACTTTGGCGGGATTTCACTCCATAATAATCGCAATGAGGTGTTTTTAAAGTCCTAAAAACTGCCTAGGAGGCCTAGAAAATTTTTATGTTCAGATTCCATGGCTTCCAATTCTAGAAATACTTCAAGGTATGGAGTTTTCAATAGAATAAATTTTATTAGTTTCGACACGCAAAGATTATATGATAAAGTTATTACGAAGAAGAGATTAATCATGGAAAGAGGATTTGTTAATCATGGGTTGATCAATCTAAGTGCTCTAGTTGACAATATTATTATGCAAAGGCAAATCATTCTGCAAAGGAATTGGGAAGTTCTGTGTTACACTACTTCTGCGGTTGTTGTACCTGTAGTGGAAGAGTTTTATGCAAACTTACATGGAATTACTCAAGGTGTTGTCTTTGTACGAGGTAAGGCTGTACCATTTACTCCTGCAAGGATTAATGAATTGTATTTGATAGACAACATTCCAATATGTTGTCATTATGCAAATTTCATTCCTACACAAGATTTGATGCAAGATATTTATAATTTTCTGATGGATGAAAGTGTGGAAAGTATGAGTTGAATGATATATTAGTTTTCCTGCTTCATCACTTAATCAAAGTAGTGGTATTTCTTTATTTGTGCAAAATTAGTCCCTACTATGAAGATCAGTAGAGTCACCAAAGAGAGTGCTATTTTAAACTACTGTATTCAAATGGAGAAACCTATTGATATAGGTTTAATTATATTTAAATTTGTGATGGGAATCATTATGAATGGGCCAATTTATGGACTTTGGCATCCTTCTAGAATTTTTCTGATTTGGAGTCAATCTCAAGTGCCATATGAAAATTGGGAAGAAGTTTTACTACCGTGGGAGACCATGATTCCTATTGATGATTAGTATGTTGGTAATGGAAATGAAGCACTAAATGCTATTATAGATCATTATTCACATGCTTCAACTCCATTAATGCCACCAACAGTTGGAAGTTCGCTTGCTTTAGAGAAGAAATTGAAGAGAATTGAAAGAGAACTTCAGAGTATTATGATGAATACAGTGGGAGATCTCAAGTACCTTTTTGATTACTTAGAATGGAGAATGAAAGAGAATTTTGATCACATCAAAATTTTTTAAGAAGGATTAGTTCGGATGTTTAAAGAAAAGGGGTGGATTGAAGAAAATTCTACAGATCAATTCCCGTACCGATCCTTCTATAATATATATGTTCATTACCAATCTATGGGACGATCAATTCCCGTACCAATCCTTTTACAACCTATATTTTCATTACCAATCTATGGGACATATTAGAGGAGGCGAAAGCACTAAAAATGAGGTTGAATGATTAAAGATTGTGAATTCTCTACTTTCTTAGAAGTGTTTATGTGTTTAGTGTAATTGTGTGGATTTGGTTAGGTTTGATTTGGTTTGTTTTTGATTTAGAATTCTAAACTTTAATTATGTGTATAGTTTTGTGTCAGCATTTAGTGTTGTGGCTTGATTTCAACTCTGATTTATAATTAGTTTGCTTAATAGGTGTGAATTTTTTATTTGTGAAATGTTTTTGTAAAAAGTATATTTTCATTTATAAAGATAGTTTGTTGTTTTTTGTGAAAATGATTGTTTGTGAAATGTGTATTTATGAATTTAGATAAAAATTTGTGTTTAAAAATACTAAAAATTTTAGAGAAAATTGAAAGGAAATTGAAATTTTGAAAATCAAAATAGTGAATTTCGGTCCTTTAGCGCCGACGGCGTTGGCATTGGCGCTGACTGCGCCTTCAACCCGAGAGCGACAAATTAACCCTTTAATTTGAGATTTTCACCATAAACCTCCATTTTTACCCCTTAAGTCACCTTCAACCTTCAGTTTTACACCTAGGGCTTGATTTTGGGTGGATTTGAGGCGATTTATAGGCAAAGGAACTTCAGATTTCTTCTTCTCTAGGTAAGCGCTACACTTAAAAGTAAAATTTACTTATTTTCTCAAATTAACTAGATCCAAAATTTTGGAATTTTTTTTTGGGAGATTTTGAGAAAATTCTTTGGTGAAGAACTCTTACTTAGTGGATTTAAGTTTAAAGTGATTTATATTTTGATTTTCAGAATTTTGGGATTTATTCGGATTTTTTTTTCAAATTTTTCTAGATTTCCTATGGCACCTAGATCGAGCAATAGGAAAGTAGAATATGAAGAGCAAAGGTTTATTAGCTTTAGAGTTAGTGCTCGATTTCATAGTCTTCAAGAAAATAAAAAAGCGATTTTGAACCAAGGTTTTAAAAATTCAGGGGGAGAAGTTGAACGATGATTATCGCTAGACAGTGGGAAAAGTTCTGGTATTTTACTGTCGATGTGATAGTTGGGATTGTGATGGAATTTTATGCCAACCTTCCTGAGGCTTCGGCTTCTGATGATTTTTTTTTGCAAGGAAAAAGGGTGGAGTTTACTTCAAGAAAAATCAATGAGCTTTATCAATTAGAAAATATTTATAGATGTTAGTATCATTAATTTTCTGCTATAAATCAAGCCTTAGATGAAGTTATTTCTTTTCTGACAATTGAGAAAGGGTCTTGGAAAATAAGGAATGGATTTAATGTTAACTTTCTCCTTTCTATGTTAAATGAAGTGTCTAAGGTCTGGCATTATTTTATTTATAGGAGGATGATTCCAACAAACCATCATAGTGAAGTGACCAAGGATAGAGCCATCCTAAACTTCTGTATTCAGCAAGTGATGGATATAAATGTAGGATCTATCATTTATATGCACATTCAATCTATTACTCTGGAGAGACCACTGGTGGATTGGCACTTGGCACACTCTGCTCTCATTTACACACTTTGTGATCATGCAGGAGTTGATTTCAGACCTGATGACAAGAGGATTGAGCCCCAAAGACCGATTGGGCTTGCTAGCATCAAGACTTATGAGTCCCATGTTGATTGGAGATCTGAAAGATAGGCCAGAGATATTCCTTCTACTTATAGAAACCCTTATTTTTGTGACCCAACAACAGGGAGTTGTTGGACCAGATGATAATTCAGTAGGGATATATTTTGAGGTTTGAGGATGGATCATAGGATTTAGAATATGGAGGCCAGAAATGCTCACACGGATGATCTGATTTGCCAGAGATTTGAGTATGATGCTACTTATGATGATGCTTTAGTGAGATACCTGAAGGGTAACCATATAGTTCAATTCCCTATTCACCCTACTTATACTCCATATCAATAGTATAAGTTAAATGTCGATGATAAGGAAGATGATGACTGGTGATCTTTTTGTTTGTTTATTTGTATGTGATTGTACTATGTGATTGTATTGTTTGTGTTATGTTGTTGTTGAGATTCTGTTGTTATGTTATGTGAAACTGTAATGTGAAAAACTATTTTCATTTTTAGAATTTAGTTTAGTTCTGTTGTTATTTTCAGCACTTTGATATGTATTGTGATTAGCACTTTTTAAACAAATTTTATATGTATTATGTGCAATTTAATGTTTTTAGCCTTGTAGTTTTCATATTAGCACCTACAGTATTTCAAAATTTATGTTCAAAAAGCAGAATCTCCAACATGTATGAATTTTTTTAATGTATTTAACACTTTCTTTCACCCTTCATTTTTAAAGTTCTTCATGTAAAAAAATTCTTTTAAAAATTTAAGTTTGGGGGGAAGAAGAAAAATCATTTTTAGAAAAAGAGAAAGAACTTAATTTTATTTGTCCTCACTTAACTAAATTTTCAAAATTTTA
>NW_018165256.1:22317-34803 GCF_001263595.1 Phalaenopsis equestris | reverse complement strand
AAATTTGTATTTTTGAAGTATTAAAAATCTTAAAAGATTCATGTAAAAAGAAAAGAATTAAACTTTATGAAATCTTTAAGTTAATATAAATTTGTTAAGTGAAGAAATGTAAAAAGTTTTTAACCTTAAGAAGAGGATAGTGATGTTCAAAATCATTAAAAGCTATCTAGATATAGTAATCTTCACAAAAAGAAAAGAAAAAAGAAATAAAAAAAGAAAAGAAAAAGAAAAGAAAAGAAAAGATGTGGGGAGAAGCTTGAGGAGATGCCTAATTAAAAATTAGCTTCACTTGAATAAACTTAAGGAAAAGGCTTTGTTTCATTTTCTAAACAGGTATTGAAGTATTAGTAGCACTACTAGTAAATTTTTAATGAAGTTCTTTTTCATATGAATGTTATATGTATCTTTAATATGAGAAATTGCAATTTTTCTTGAAATGATCAGAGATTCAGAAATCATAAATTTGATTACTAAGTCCTCTTAGAATTATAGTTTGAATCTAAGTTATTATTTACCATAAGTCATATTTTTATGTAGTAGAGAAGTTACATGAGGATAAGTAACATGTAAGTTTGGGGGATTTTGATACACCAAAAATATATGCATATATGCATTTTTAGACCCATATTTTGTATTTATTTTTGGTGATATTGCACTTTAATGGAAGGTATTTTGATGTTTTCTTGCAGGTTGTTAATTTTTAGGGCTTAAAGCAAAAAGGATAAAATTTGGAGACGTTTTTGAGGAAAAACTCAGCGCCAGCAGCACCAAGGTCAGTGCCGACGACGCGGAACAACCAAAAGCTAGAGAATTTTTACTCTGCGCCAATGGTGTCAGACTAGCGCCGACGATGACAAAGGTGGTTTAGACCCCATTTCTAGAAGTTCCGATGTATTTGGAAAATTTTTTAAGAGTTTTTTGAGGCACCTCCTAGAGAACCGACCTTGGGCTTTCTTTGGGGCCTAATTTAATCAGAAAACGGGCTCCTCTATGTTCATTTTTTGCTCCACAACATTCCACCACACCACATTTTCATAATCCATCTTCATTCCAACACCATATCGGAGTCAATTAGTAATTTTGCTTTCATAGTTTAGAGTTTTTGTGGTGAGCTTTAGTGTGAAACTTTCTGTAAGAGTGTTGGAGAAGGAGAAAAGCGAGAGAGTTCTTCATCCTGCATTTTGCTAAGAGAGGCTATAAGGGATTTACTTTGATCAAGAGTTTCACATAAGTGTTGTTTGTTTATTAGTGTTGTATGAACATTATTTTATATATGAAATTTGTGTTTTGTCGTATCTTTCTCATGAAGTCTGACTAGTTCCCTCTATCATTCCCCCTACTCTGAGATATGGTGAACTGAAGAAATAAAATGAATGTGCCATAATTAAAATTATGATGATTTTTCAACTCTGAACTTAATTTACTTTTCAATCTGGCCAATTGATTTGTTAAAATATGTTGTGAAATATATGATCTGGGAAATGGAGTATGAGTTCTACAACAGAATGAGGGTCACATTTGATTTCATGAAGGAGAAATTTGTTCTAGAAATTAAGTGCAAATAAATAGGGAAATATTCTTTTTTGGGTGTAGAATTGGAGAATCTTTAGGGTGACAGACTAAAATCCTCAATTTGTTCTTAGTGTTTAAAAACTAAAGTTAGAGTTAGCCTTCAGGTGAGGGGAAGTGGGAGCTTTAGAGTGGAAGCCGGTATCCTCCTAGCCTAGCCACTGATTTAGTGACTAAACCTAAGATTAAACAATGATTTTCTTGCACTGTATCAGGGTAAAAAATTAAAATTACACATTTTTGGTACAATACATATTATAAACATTTATCTCATCTCATATCACCAAAATTTCATTGTTCATTTCACCAGAATTTTATTGTAGTGGAAAATATACTTTTTCACATAAGAAATCTTCATTACATAAACATAGTTAGTAGATTAGTAGTTCTTATTCAAAATTTGCATTTCTGTTTTGTTAATAGTTAAGTAATTTAGTTTGGTTAATATCTCAATTTTTAAAATTAGTGACAGTGATTTCGTTAGATTTTCTGTAAATTTCCTGTTAAAATTTATCATTGCTAACTTACACCTTCCCCGTGGGATCGATATTTGGGGCTTAAATAGAAAGTTCATTATTACTTGATAATGATACGAATACTTGCATAGAATCTCATTATTAATTGCCTATAATTATATATATTTTACACAACTTAATTTTCATACAAGGATCAAGTTTTTGGCACTGTAGTGGTGTCAACTTCATAGATCCTTACATATAAAAAATCGGGATCAGTTTCTTCCTCAGATTTACATAGTAAGCAAAAAGAAGGAACCCTTAAGCTTTTATGTTTAAGAATATCATCAGTGGGAAGAAGTACGTGGAATAATCTCTGATAAAAAAATGAAATAGATTGTGCTAAGAATTTGTTCTAGATAGATTTTCCCCAAGGAGTGTTGTCCCAATGATAATTATGTTGGTAGATGAATTAAGATATGTGATGTGACTTAGTTTTTTTATAATAACCTTATCTTTCATGTTGCAATCAACAAGCATCTTTATGATGGAATTAAATTGATCAGGGTGAAAAAGGCTAGATAAGATATTTTCACAACACACATTATCCACCAAGCAATCAACCACTTTAAGATTGAGATTAGTGAAATGAGGTATCTTGTGCATAAGCATTCCATCCAAGGAGCAGTTTTCAAGAGAGAAGTTAATTTTTCCTTCCCCTAGTTCCCAAATGAATAATTCCTCAGCTTGAGATCTCACCTTCAACAAATTGACCCAAATTTTGCAATGATCCTGCCTCTTAGAAACTAGTGAAAGGTGTATCACCCTATAGTACTTACTCTTCATAAATCTAGCCCATAAAGACTCTTGTTATCTAAATTTTATCCAGTGTTTACAAAAATTCACATTACTTAATTGTTGAAATCTTTTGAAACCCAAACCTCCTGCAATCAAGGGCTTACAAACCTTTTGTCAATTGGCCCAGTGCAACAGTTTTCTTTGCCCAACCCAAAATAATTTGTTGAAGCTTCTTTCCAACAATAATTGAGTGCTCTACTTCATAACTATCATCTGCATGAGGTAAGATGGCAAAGAAGTAATTATGTTTTTCGAAAGGTTATCCTTCCGCCATTAAAAAAAATGAAGATGTTCATCAATGCAACTTGTCATTTACCTTGTCAAATATTGCGTCATATTGTGTTTGCTTGGCCATGCCTTTGATTAATTGCACACCTAAATATTTAAGAGGAATGCAACTAATGAAAAAAACTAGCAAGTGCTAGAATACAATGTTTCATAAGGGTTTTTACTCTCTTTTTAATAACAACTTGGAATTTTTTCTGATTGAAGTACATACCAGAGGTGGTTTGAAACTCCCTCAAATAATTGAAGATAATTCTGGCAGCATGTTAAGTGACCTTAAAAAAAATGGCATCATCAGCATATGACAAGTGGCTAACACTCATATTGGATCTTTGGATGAAACCCAAGTGTGGGGCTGGGGAGTACTCGATTAGGCATTCTTGAAATTTAATAAAGGCAAGTATGAAAATTGTGGGTGATATGGGGTCATGATGCACCAAAAATATATGTATTTTTAGACCTATATTTTATACTCATTTTTGGAGATATTGGGCTTTAAAGGAAGGAATTTTTCATGTTTTATTACTGTTGATGTTTTTTAGCACTTGGAGGAAAAATGAAGCAGAAAGATTGGAAGTTGGAGTCAAAATGACATTTTGGAGAGAAATACACAGCGCCGATGGCGCTAACTTGAAGGAAGGAACCAAGAACAGCTGAAGTGCCAATAGTACTAGACTGAATGCCGATGGTGCCATTTTACAGAGAGCTCTAAATTAATTTCGGGTCACTTGTGCTGACGGCGCCAGCGTGGGTACCAAGGGCGCCAAAGACAGTGTTGGGCCAATTTCTCAAAGATTTGATGAATCTTTACGCTTTTTAATGAGTTACTTGACACATGTCTCGGAAAACCAACATTATGCTCTATTTAGAGAAAAAAATTATCAAAAAAATAAGTCCTTTAGTGTATCATCATTTTCCACTAGTTTTCCATCATGTGTATTGTGTAGTGTGTTGAGTCTTGAGTCTTGAGTCAGTTCTTTGAGTTTGGTCGTGAGTCTACGTGTGATTTCTCCTCTAAGAGTTGTTGGAAAGGGAGAGCAGTGAGAGATTTCTTTTTTCTTACAACTTCTACGAGAGAATCAAGAGTCCTGTAAAGATAGAAAGAGACTCAAGAGGAGCTTCAAGGGATTTGCTTTCGGGAAGAGTAGAAAAAATTGGTTTTTATTTATTATTATTTTATAAACTTTCTTTTATTTATGAAATTCATGTTTTGATGTATCTTTCTCATGAGTTCTGAGTAGTCTTCTTGGTCTTTCTCCGTACTCTGAGATGTGGTGAAATGAAGAGATAATTTGGATGTGCCATTTTAAAATATAAAAATAAATTGTGATGATTTTTTCACTTCGTTCTTAATTTACTTTTCAATCTGGAAAATTGAAATGTGAAAATTTGTTGCGAAACATACAATCAAGAAAAATGGAGTATGAGTTTTATAACCAAGTGAGAATCACATTCCATTCCATGAAGGAGTGTTTTTTTCATGGAATTGGGTGCAAATAAATAGGAATTATACATTACTGGGTGAAGAATTGGAGATTTTAGGGTGACTGACTAAAATCCCCAATTTTGTCTCAGTGTTTAAGAACTGAAGCGAGAGTTAACCTTCAAGGGAACGGAAGTGGGATCTCTGGAGTGAGAGCCAGCATTCTCCCAGCCTAACCAAGAATTCAGGGACTAAACCTAAGATTAGCCAACAATTCTCTATAACACTTGACAGAGGGTAGAGAATTAAAACTCCTCCTATTTGTCATAATAAAAATTCATGCCATTTACCTCTCTCATTTAACCAAAAACTTATTACAGTGGGAAAGATGCTTTCTCATAATTGATAACTTCGTCACAAAAATATAAAGATAGTTTAGTAGTAATTACTTAGCTTTGCTTTAAAGTTTTGCAAGTAGTTGGTAATTTAGTTCTGACAGCACCCTAAACATTTGAAATTAGTGTAGTAGATTTTCTTTAACATTGTGAATTTCTTGATTTCATTTTCCATTATGAGTTTACACCTTTCTTGTGGGATCAATATTAGGTTCTTAATCAAAAAGTCTTCTTTACTTGATAACGCTACGTATACTTGCGTAAAATCCTAACATTAATTACTTCAATTTCTTATTCATCAATAACGAATCAAGTTTTGACATCACTATAAAGCGGAGTAAACTTTATTAATTTTACACATCTATAATTTTGGGATCAAGTTTTGGCACCGTTATCGGGGAAGGTAACAATAAATTAAATAAATTTGGTAAGTTAGATTATATATATATATAATTAAAAAAATAAAAATCAAAAAATAAAAAAAACAAAAAAACAAATCATAAAAAAAAATTTAACAAAAATTTAAGATTATTCTTAAGAATTTTTACTATTGTTTATTATATTTGTTTATGCGTAGTATTGAATGAAGGTTTAGTACCTTATGATTCAGAGTTAAAATGTAGTATTAGAAAAATTCAAAAAAAAAACAAAAGAAATCAGAATTTTGAACAAAATGGTGAATAACTTAGATAATCAAATAAATGAAAATGAAAATCAACAAAGATCTTCAAAAGATTATGCTAATCCTATATTAGATGAACTTAACTTGACTATTCAAAATCCTGATGTTGCTGCTAATTCATTTCAGCTTAAACCTATTATTATCCAAATGGTACAAAATAATCAATTTTGAGGAACACCTACTAAAGATCCTAACTTACATCTAGTTAGTTTTCTAGAAATATGTGCTACTTTTAAATATTATAGTGTCTAATGATTTTGTCAGGCTTAGACTTTTTCCTTTTTCATTAAGGGACAAAGCTAAAGTTTTGTTAGATTTGTTAACGCTAGATCTATCAGAACATGGGGAGAACTATCACAAAAAATTTTGACTAAATATTTTCCACCCTCAAAAACTTTCAAGCTTATAAAGGATATTACATCTTTTCGTCAGTTCGAAGGAGAATCAATATATGAAGTTTGAGAAAGATTTAAAGATCTCCTTAGGAGGTGTCCACGCTATACTTTTCCAGATTGGTTATTAATTCAAACTTTTTACAATGGATTAGTAGGATCACTTTTATCTATTATAGATGTTGCTGCATGTGGATCATTAATGTCAAAACCTTTTGATGAAGCATATTCTTTAAAAGAGATTGCTACTAATAATTTTCAATGGCCCTCTGAACAGGTAAATCCAAAGAAAGAAGCTAGTATTTGTGATATTGATTCAATGTCTTTTTTGACATCCAAAATTACTGTTATATCAAAGAAGATTGATTAAATTGGAGTGAACTATTCTCAAACACCCCCAGTGTTAGAGGAAATTTCACTATGACAGATAAATGATACTCAATCACCTAACAAAACTCTTAATGCTATAAATAAATAATCCCTATTCTAATTATCATAATCCTTGATGGAAAAATCACCCTAATCTTAGCTGGAATAATTATAACAATCCGATGAACACCTCAGGAAATTCAAATAACCAAGAAAATCCTAACTATAGACCTTATTATTCTCCTAAATTTAATAGTAACGCACAAGCTATGGAGAAGAAGTGGTCTATGGAAGAATAGGTGTTCAATATGGGAAATTAAATACACAGTCAAAGAGCTACAATTAGAAATATTGAAAATCAATTAGGGCATATTGCTACTGCACTTAGTAACAGACCTTTTGGAATTCTTCCTAGCAATGTTAAAGTTAATCTAAAAGATCAGAGTAATGAGAAAATTAAAGCTATTTAATTTTGAAGTGGAAAAGAATTGAAGATAAGGATCCAAAGAGAAACTGAAGTTAAGAAGGTGAAGTGGAAATTGAAAAAAGAAATGATGATATATATTTTGATATATAATCTTCAAATAAACCAATAAAAATTTCTTTAAAAAAACCTCTACCTGAACCTTCACCTCCATTTCCTCAATGATTGAAGCAGTAGAATAAAGATAAACAATTTACAAAATTTTTGGAAATTCTTAAAAAGTTAACGATAAATATTCCTTTTGTTGAAGCTTTGGAACAAATGCCAAATTTTGTGAAATTTATGAAGGATATATTAAATAAGAAGAGGAAGTTTGTAGATTATGACACCATCTCACTCAGTGAAGAGTGTAGCACTATTATTTTGAAAAAGCTTCCTCAAAAGTTAAAAGATCCTGGTAGTTTTACTATACCTTGGGCTATTGGTAAGAATTTTTTTTGGAAAAGCCTTATGTGATCTAGAAGGTAGATTAATCTTATGTTTCTATCAATTTTTAAGAAGTTAGATTTAGGAGAGATTTCCCCTACTACTGGAACTCTTTAATTAACTGATCGATCAATAACTTATCCTAAAGTAGCTATAGAAGATGTATCAGTGAAAGTGGATAAATTTATTTTTCCTGTGGACTTTATAATTTTAGATATGGAAGAAAATAATAAGATTCTTATTATTTTCGAGGAGATCATTCCTTGCAATAAGGAGACCTGTGATAGATGAGAAAAAGGGAGAATTAACAATGAGAGTAAATGATCAAGAAGTAACATTTAATATAACAAGAGCTATGAAATATCCTACAATAGAAAAAGATAATGAATGCTTTAGAATGGAAGTTAATGATTATCTAAGTAATGGGCAATTTAAGGGAATTTTTGAAGAAAAATTATAGCTAAAAGAGAACTTTGAGTATGAGAATGAGAATAAAGTAAAAAATGAGAATTTAGATTATGTTCAGGAAAATTTGAGAAGTTGGACCTTACGGAAAATGATAATAAAAAACTTATTCCTTCAAGTATTAAACCACCTGAACTTGAACTGAAAGTATTACCTGCCCATTTAAAATATGTGTTTAGGAGATTCATCTACATTACTTGTTATTATATCTTCTGATTTAACTGAATTTCAAGAGCAAAAATTAGTGGAAACTTTGAAAAAATATAAGAAGGCCTTTGGATGGACTTTAGCAGATCTTAAAGGAAAAAATCCATCAATTTGTATGCATAGAACTCTGTTGAAGAAACAATATGAACCTAAAGCTGATCCTTAAAGGAGATTAAACCCAATAATGAAAAAATTATTAAAAAGGAAATCTTAAAATTGTTAGATACTGGAATTATATATCCTATTTTAGACAGTGCTTGGGTAAGTCCCATTCACTTTATTCAAAAGAAAAGAGGAGTGACAATTAAAGTAAATGAGAAAAATGAATTAAAATCAACAAGACAAGTTACTGGTTAGTGAATTTGTATAGATTAGAGAAAATTAAATACAGCCACCAGGAATTATCGCTTTCCTTTACCATTTCTAGGCCAAATGTTGGATTGATTGGCTGGGCATAAATATTACTGCTTTCTGGATGGATATACGAGGTATCATCAAATTATGATTGCTAATGAGGATCAAAAGAAGATACTGTATACAAGCCCTTATGGAACATTTGCTTTTTGTAGAATGTCTTTTGGACTATGTAACACACCTGTAACATTTTAAAGATGTAATATGTCATTTATTTTCACTTAATTGAACGTGGAATAGAAGTATTTATGGATGTTTTTTCAGTATTTGGAACTTTGTTTGAATTATGTTTAAACAATATAAAAAAAGTTCTGAAACTATGTGAAAAAATAAATGTAGTATTAAATTGGGAAAAATGTCAATTTATGGTTGCAGGAGGAATTGTACTTGGGCATAAAATTTATGAAAATGACATGGAAGTAGATCTGGCAAAAATTCAAGCTATTATGAAATTACCGCCTCCTACTACAGTTAGAGGGGTAAGACGTTTTCTAGGACTTGTTGGTTTCTACAGGCGTTATATAAAAAAATTTTCAAAAATTACTGCGCCATTATGTTAACTTTTAGAAAAGGTTACAAAATTTAATTTAAATGAGGAATGCAAAAAATATTTAATTATTAAAATAAAAATTAATCATTGCTCCTATAATAGTTTCATTTAATTGGGAGAAACCATTGGAAACAATGTGTGATGCTAATGATTATTCCATTGGAGTTACTTTAGGGCAAAGGTATGAAAAGGTTTTTAAAGCAATATTTTATGCTAGCAAAATGCTAAATGATGCTCAAATTAATTATACCACTACTGAAAGAGAGTTATTAGTTATTGTATATGCCTTTGATAAGTTTAGACTTTACCTAATTGGAGTCAAATGTATAGTGCATACAAACCATTCTACTATCAAATATTTGATACAAAAGAGGGATGCTAAATTGAAATTAATTAGATGGATATTTCTGCTGCAAGAGTTTGATGTTGGGGTAGTAGATAGAAAAGGATCTGATAATCAAATAGCTGGTCATTTGTCTAGACTAGAAAAATAAATATTAACAAATTTTGCAAATAAAAATTTAGAAACTTTCACTGCTCAACAATTGTATAGTATTGATGGAAAGAATATATCATCGGATGTTGATATAGTAAATTATATTGTATGTGATATTTGACCACCTGATATAAAGAATTAACAATTAAAGAAATTTATTCATGATGGAAAATTCTATTTTTGGGATGACCCGTATTTATATAAATGTGTAAGAATTTGATCATTAGAAGATGTGTGCCTTACAATGAAACTAAACAAATACTTCAACGATGTCATGATTCTGAATTTGGAGGACATTTCAGAACTAGTAGAACTGTACATAAGATTTTGCAAGCTGGATTTTATTGGCCTAGTCTTTTTAAAGATGTTAATGAATATGTTAAAACATATGATCGGTGTCAGCGAGCAGGAAATATTTATAGAAGAAATGAAATGCCTCTGAATTACACAGTGGAATTTTAAATTTTTTATGTGTTGAGATTAGATTTTATGGGACCATTTATGCCTTCATTTAGAAATTCACATATATTTCTTGCAGTTAGTTATGTATCCAATTGGATTGAAGTTATTGTTGTACCTAAATGAGATGCTTGAAGTATTTCAAAATTTTTAAATAAAAACTTTTTTACAAGTTATGGAATGTCAAGAGTGATTATTACTCATGGAGGATCCAATTTTAGGAATAAGAGAATCAAGAAATTGATTATAAAATTTAATATCATGCATAGATTCTCAATTGCTTATCATCCCTAGACTAGCAGTCTAGCAAAAATATCAAATCGTGCAATAAAGTGAATTTTAGCAAAAGCTGTAAATCCTGAAAGATTAGATTTGTCTACTGTACTAGATACTGTATTATGGGCATACAAAACTTTCTATAAGACTCCTATTGGAATTCCCCCATATATACTTATTTTTGATAAAACATGCCACTTACCAGTAGAGTTGGAACATAAAGCATTTTGGGCTATTAAAGAAATCAATTTTAATTTAAAGGATGTTGGTGAGAAAATATTATTGCAGCATAATGAGCTTGAAGAGATTCAAAGAGAATCTTATAAGAATGTCATAATTTATAAGGAGAAAATGAAAATTAGGCATGGAGGATTTTGACAAATCATTAAGATTATAAGAAATAAATTTGGACCTAGATAAAATGTTTTATTTTATAATACTAGATTGATATTATTTCCAGGAAAAATGATGTCTAGATGGTTAGGACCATTCAATGTGATAAAATTCTATCATTATGGAGCTATTGTTATTGAGAATCCTAAAACTGGAAAGATATTCAAAGTTAGTGGGCATTGATTGAAACATTATTATGATGGGCATATGGCACAATTTAAAGAGATCTTGATGTTTAGTAATCTTAAATAAACATTGGTACATCGGGATGATGACATTAAACCAAGGGCTTTGTGGGAGGCAACCCATATATATCTTTATTATTTTTAGTATTTTTTTTATAATTGTTATATTGTATTAGGAGTTGATAGTACCTTAGAATCCTACACAATCCTATATATCATGAATCAAGACAAATGTTGGTATTAGATGAAAATTTGGAAATCAAATAAACTAAAAACAAAATGGATGCAAATTTGACTCTAGAACCGACGGCGCCAGTGGGGGCACTAATAGTGCCCAGTGCGGTTTTGGCAGTTTAGGGAGTTTTCTGCAGACTTTGGCAAAATTTTACTTGAAGATAAACACCTAAAAGACTTTTTAAGTGCATGAAAACCATTTTGGATTACCAGAGACTTCCAGATTTGAAAATCCATGGCTTCTGAATCCAAAAACACTTCAAGATATGGGATTTTCAATCGAACAAAGTTCATCAACTTTGATGCACAAAAATTATATGATAAAGTCATCATGAAGAAGAGAATTTTCAAGGAGAGAGGATTTTTCAATCTCCGGTTTAACAACCTAAGTTTGCAAATTGAGGAAATCATTGTACAGAGACGTTGGGATGTTCTATGTTGCACTATTGCTGCAGTAGTTGTTCCACTGGTGAAAGAATTCTACAATAATCTTCATGGAATTAACCAGGGAGTCATCTTTGTTCGAGGTAAGTGGGTACCATTTACTCCATCATGAATTAACGATATGTTTATGTTAGAAAGCGTGCCAATATTTCACTATAAGAACTTTATTCCAACGAAGGATTCGATGTATGATGTGTACCAATTTCTGACGGATGAAAGTGATAATTGGGAAATCAGAGACGATGGGTGCGTTAGTTTCTCCACTTCACTGCAAAATATGATAACTAAATAATGGCATTTCTTCATCTCTACAAAATTACTCCCTACATTGAGAATTTTAAAATATTGAATACAATATTAAAAAACCCATTGATGTGGGGTCAATTATAGTTAAATCTGTTCTGGATTTGATAATGCATGGGCCTATATATGGATTGGGGCATCATTCTATGATTTTCTTACTTTGCAGTCAATCTCAAGTACCATATGAAAGTTGGGAGAAAGTGTTATTACCCTAGAAGCCCATGAATCCTAAAGATGAAAACTTGTCAGCGTTATTTCGGGGATGCTTAGGTTGTGACAGATGACAACCTCGGAATCCTAAGACGAGTTAGGACTTATATTATAAAGCAGGGCTATACAAAGGCCTAAAGATAAGGTGAGGATTTAAGTTCCTTAAGCAAGCAACCTCGAAGTCCTATGGCATTGTTGTTTAAGTCTAAAGAAGGAAGATTGGTTCAGCTGGGGAAGACAGGTTTTACTGTCGAAGATGGCCGTGCTGCCCACCAAGCTAGCTCTAAGCTCCTGCTGCGATGAGTTTGAGTTATCTAGTGTGTCAAGTTATAATATCAAATCAGGTGGTCCTATGGTTGAAGTTCTTTAAATTTTATGAGGGCATATTAAATTTGATTAGATCGACACCGGTTAGGATCCTACGGTTCCCTTGTTCCGGCATCACTATTTTCTATTGGATTCACTTAGTCTAAATGAACTTATCAAACCCAACTTAATGAGTTCCATAATTT
>NW_018165256.1:19491-21033 GCF_001263595.1 Phalaenopsis equestris | reverse complement strand
TTTTTTAGTCAATTTTTTATTTAGCCTAAGTCACCACTAAGCCATTAAGGCCTAAGTGAGTGTCTTAATTAGTTTTGAAAAGGGTTAAGCTTTAAGTGGTCATGATTCATGATTTGAATTTTATCTGAAAATTAAAATAGGGGTATTAAATTGATTAGTTATTGACTTCCAAAGTCATACCCCTAAGTCCAGGATCATTTAATTTTAATAAGCTTCTAAATTTTAATAATTTAGAAATTTATTGATCTTAATTAACAAAGTGAGATTGGTTTCTACCAATTAACCCCTTTGTGTTTCAAACTTCAATTAAATTGATTAAGATCAGAGGTAACCCATTTTCCCTCCTTGAATTAAACCTAAATGTTAATTAAGGCAAGATTTCCAAAATTACACATTTGCCCATAAGGCTCTAACACCTCATAATTTGTCAAATTCAATTCAAATGACTTTGAAATTTTTATCCTACCTCATTCATGGGTTAATTGAGACATCAGAGGAGAAAATGTGATTTTTCAAAACTTAATGTAATTTATATAGTTATTTTCATGCAAAAATAGGTTTTTCCAAATAAAATTCCTAACTTGACCAAGGTAGATTATAATCCCTTGAAATTTTTATTGGAGGTAGACCTAGACAAGGGAAGCTTCTGGATCAAATTTCATAATTTTTTGAATTTTCTGTGATTTATCAGAATTATTTTAAATTATGGGCTATTTAATAAAAATAAAATTTTTTAAGTGGTGAAAATTAAGTTTTATATTTTTTAAAAATCTCCCTAAGGTCAGAGAACTCAGAGAAACAAATTTTATATTATTTAAATTTTTCTGTGATTTATTGAAATTATTTTAGTGAAAAACTTATTTTTATCCTTTTAAAAGTTATTTTTAAGCTTTAAAATTCAATATCTTTATTTAGAAAATCAAGAAAAATTTCTAATTATTCCTAAGTAATTAGGAAACAATTTAGAACATTTTCATGAGTTTTATTATTTTTTTAATTTTGATGAATTTTTAATTATTTAAATACTTAAAATAGACCAAAAATTAAATTTTTATTTTAAATATTATTTTATTTTTATAAAATATCACTGGTCATAGAGAACTCAAAAAAGCTAAGTTTCATAATTTTTTGAGTTATATTTTGATTTTTAAAAAATCATTTAAGTGTTAAGATTGGTATTTATCTTTAAAAATCAATTTAAGTTATTAAATGAACTTAAAATATTTTGAAACTTTTATGATGAGTTCTCTGGATCATAAATCATAGTGGAGAGCAAAAATCAAGTCATTTGAATGTTTAAATTTTCCAAGATTAATTATCTTAATGATTTAATATTTGTAAAATTTAAGGACATTTTAAATGACTTGACCCATAAAATTATTTCCAAAGGTTTCTCTAGTCATGGTGGACCTTCCAAAATTTTCTTAGGATTTTAAAATCAATATGCTAATTTCCATGATTATTTAAAGGAGATGATGTGAAATAACTTGAAAAATATAGATCTCTGTATAGGAACCTCATCTGACTTTGGAAAAATCAGAG
>NW_018165256.1:17566-18438 GCF_001263595.1 Phalaenopsis equestris | reverse complement strand
AATTTCAAGCCAAGGTGATGTGTCAATATGCATGGAGAATCAAATGATTCTAAATAGTATTTAATTAATTAAAATAAAATATGCACCAAATGGACTTGAAAATTATTACACATTATTCTCCTATGTTCACTGAGTAAGAGGGTATTTTTATTTTATTTTTGTGATTTTTCTACACAAAGTTATGTATTTTCTAAGTTAAGCATATTTAAATAAATAGGAAAAAAACCCTATTTATTTATTTAAACAGCGCGTGCTGACTAGATCCTAGGCAGCTCTGAAGGCATGCGTGGCGCGCTCTAGTTGGACGTCGTCGTCCACGTAGCTGCTGACTCGGCCCGCGGTTCACGTCCTGAAGTGCTGTCCGGTGCGATCTCCTCCGTCCATTTGACACACGCTCGATCAAACGGCTCCACCATCATCGTCCCTGATAGAATGATCCCGCGCCGTCCACACTAAAACCTCAAGATCTCAGCCTAGAATCAACCAAATCACTTCGGGTTTGATCCTACGGACTCGTCTAAGTGAGACGAACACATCCATACGGTTAAGATGCCATGAAATCATGTTTAAGTGAATGGAGAATCAAAATAAGCTCGGGAGGAGGAGGAGTTTTACACCTTTGCTCTGAGGAGGGAGGCTTCGATTAGAGGTGGTCGACACATTTGTTGGGGTCCACGGAGGCTAGGGATTGAGTCCCTAGTCTTGGTGTAAGGCATAGGTATGAATTCGATCACGACCGGATTTGGGTGTTGGTCTAGAGTTATGGTAGAGGCTCTATGGAAGGGGGATTTGATGGGGCTTTGGCTTCTTTCACTCTTGTGAAAGTGTGGGCACAAGCGATTGAAGTTTGGTGGAGTGTGGAGGTGTATTGG
>NW_018165256.1:14812-15852 GCF_001263595.1 Phalaenopsis equestris | reverse complement strand
TACAGATAAGTGTAGTGAGTGCCTTAGCTCCAGACCAACATCCAATGTCAACCCTAAGGTTTAGCAATCCTAAGGAAACTCTCTTGAGCTCCCCTATAGTGGCCCCACCTCCCACCTACTAAGTACTTAGAGGTTGAGACCAACATGTGGAACTTCAGGTTAAGTAAAGAAGAGGGTAGAATTTCTAATGGTGTGAGTTCCATGTCTAATTTTCTAGGAATAGTCAATGGGAAGAGTCGTATGGCTAGACCCTAGGCTACTAAGGAGGAAAAAACTAAACCTCAACCAAAAATGAGGTCAACAAATGGACCCCCAATAGGTGTGGTGTGCTGGGAAAGCACACCGCACGTATTGGCGCTGACCGACGAGATCAACAAAAACCAATACAGACTCCTAAGTCAACAGACCTCAGAAGTATGTGTAAAGTTGTTTGTGTGATTTATGTGTGTGATTTGTTTTTGCTGGGGAATTAGCAGGTGTGTGTTTAATCAGGACGAGAAGTAGGGACTCTCGCTGAGGATCAGAGAGTGAATTTTGAGTTATGAAATTTCAAAGATTAATAAAGGATGGGAGTCAAAATGTAAGCATTGACCCTGAGGTAGGAATTGAGATTCAAATATCGACTCAAAGAGAGAGAGAGAGAGAGTCTGGGTGTAAGGACCTCCCTCGAATGTAATGAATCAGAAATGAAGGACTGATTCGGAAATGAGAATTCAAATGTAGGTCAATTCTCAAAAGAGAATGTCAGAATGTAAGGACCGACCTCAAATGTAAAGAATCAGAAATGTGGGACTGATTTAGAAATGAGAATTGAAATGTAGGTTAATTCTCAAAAGAAAGTGTCGAAATTTAAGGTCCGACCTCAAATGTAAAGAATCAGAAATGTAGGACTGATTTAGAAATGAGAATTGAAATGTAGGTCAATTCTCAAAAGAAAGTGTCGGAATGTAAGGACCGACCTCAAATCTAAAGAATCAACAATGTAGGAGTGATTTGGAAATGAGAATCAAATGTAAAGAATCAGAAATGTAGGACTGATT
>NW_018165256.1:1192-14712 GCF_001263595.1 Phalaenopsis equestris | reverse complement strand
TCACCTCGAGGAGGATCAATGAATTTTATCAGTTATAGCACTGTGAGTACAACACATTCTCTGCTACAAATGAGGCCTTGGATGAAGTTATTTCATTTCTTACTGATGAGAGAGGAGCTTGAAAGGTGAAGAATAATGCTAAGGGAAACTTCCCTGATTCTATGTTAAATGTAGTATCCAAGGCTTGACATTACTTTATATATGCCAGAATGATACCTATGTACCACCATAGCGAAGTTAATAAAGATAAAGCCATCCCAAATTTCTATATCCAACTGATGAGCAAGATATATGTTGGCTCTATTATCTATAAGAACATTCATTCTATTACTATGGGTAAGATGACTATTGGGTTAGGACACCCTGCCCAGATTTTCACATTATGTGAGCAATCAAGAGTTGATTTTAGAAATGTGGAAGAAAGGATTGAGCCTCTTAAATCTATTGGACCAGCAAATATTAAGACCTATGAATATCATGTTGGATGGAGAACATGAAGTAGGAGTAGGATATTCCTTCTACTTCTAGTACCCCTACTCTCCAGGGACTTATAGAGTAGCATGAACTTATGGAACAGATGATGATCCAGTAGGGAGATATCTTAAGGATGGAGAGCAGAATTGAAAATTTAGAGGTCAGGAATGTGCATAATGATGATTTAACAAGACAAAAGTATGAGTATGATGATGTTATGGTTAGATAAATGAGGGGTGACCACTCAGTACAGTTTCATAGTCACCCTATCTTTATCTCTTATTAGCAGTACAACTTTGATGTAGAAGATAAAGAAGAAGAAGAAGAAGAAGAGGATGAGTGAAGATGTCTGCTTAGTCATAGTTCTGATCTTTTATTTAGTTTATAGTTTGTTGCATTTTATTATTGTTATTTTTTAGTTTGTAGAGTGTGATACTTTTATTTGTATTGAGTTGTTTTTGAATTGAAATTTATTTTAGTACTGTTGCTTGTTTTTAGTACTTTGTTGTATTTATTTTCAGTTAACTCTTTCTCAACAATTTTTTATATATATATATTATGTGTTATTTAATATTTTAGGTATTGCAGCTTTTCATATAAGCACTTGTAATATTAAGTTAAGTTTCAAAACAGAATCTTCAACAGATAAGTCTTTTCTATATGTATTAACTAATTTCTTTCACTTGTATTTTTAGTTTTTCATGCTTAATCTTTTAAAAATTTAAGTTTGGGGGGAAGAAAAAATCTTTTTTAAGGAAAGAAACTTAATTTTATTTGTCCTCAATTAGCTATATTTTAAAATTTTTTAATTTAACATAACCTTTGGTATCAGAGCCTAACTTGAGATAATTATATTTGTGTTTCTGAATATATAGTGAGCTTAAGTAAAAATTTTCAATGATAAAGGTTAACTTTAGAGATAAAGGTATTTGATATGAAGAATAAAATTATGCTTTTCCATTTTAAGAAAAGGAATTTGTATTTTTGAAGTATTGAGAATCTTAGAGTTTCATGTAAAAAAAAGGATTGAAACTTTATAAAATATCTTCAAAGATAAAATGAATTTATAAAGTGAAGGAATGTGAAAAATTTTAACTTTAAGAAGAGGACAGTGAAGTTCAAAATTATTAAAGGCTATCCAGATATAGTAATCCTCGCATGAAAAAAAAAAAAAGCAAAAGGTAGAAGAAAAAAAATAGAGAAAGAAAAGAAAAGAAAAATATGTGAGGAGAAGCTTGAGGAGATGTCTAATAAAAAATTGACTTCACTTGAGTCAACAGAAGGAAGAAGGCTTTACTACATTCTCTAAACTTGTATTTATGTATTAGTGTATTTACTAGTAAAGTTTTTGATAAAGAGATTTTTCATATGGATATTCTAAATAGCTTTAATATGGCAATTTGCAATTTTCCTTGAAAAGAATAGAGAATCAGAAATCTTAAACGTGACTGTTATATATTCTTATAACTTTAGTATTAACCTGAGTTATTTTAAATTTTTCTTAAGTTATGCTATGATACTTAGTAGGCAAAAATATGGAAATCTAGAAGTTAAACTCTTTACCATCAGTCATATTTTTATGTAGTAAAGGACTTACTTGAGGACAAGTAACATTTAAGTTTGGGGGTCTTTGAAGCACCAAAAATATATGCATTTTTAGACCGATGTTTTATACTCAATTTTTGTGATATTTCTATTTAAAGGAAGGTTATTTTCATATTTTATTGTGGGTTGACAGCTTTTAACACTTGGAGCAAAAATGAAGCAAAAAGGATGGAATTTGAACTCAAAATGGCGTTTTGGAGAGAAATACTCTGCGCCAATGATGCCACCATGGACTCCGATGGCTCCAGCATAAAGGAAGGAGTCTAGAATAGTGGGGGCACCAATGTCACTAAATTTGGCACCAACGGTGCCATTTTACAAAGAGCTCCAAATTAATTTTAGGCCACTAGCACCGAGGGAGCCAGCGTGGGCGCCGACAGTTCCAATGACAGCGCTAGGCGAATTTCTAAGAGATTTGATGAATGTAGACACTTTTTGACTCGTTACTTGACACATCTCTTGGAAAAACCATCATTATTCTCTATTTAGAGAGAATATTGATCATAAAAATAAGTCCCTTAGTGTCTCATCATTTTACCCTAGTGTTCCATCATGTGTATTGTGTAGTGTGATGAGTCTTGAGTAAATTCTCTAAGTTTTTGGTGAGTCTAAGTGTGATTTCTCCTCTAAGACTTGTTGGAGAGGGAAAGAAGTGAGAGATTTCTTCTTCCTTACATCTTCTAAGAGAGAATCAAGAGTCCTGTAAAGAGAGATAGAGATTCAAGAGGAGCTTCAAGGGATTTGCTTTGAGAAAGATTTTTAGATTAGTGGTTTTTTTTATTATTGTTATTTAAACTTTCTTTTATTTATGTAATTCATATTTTGTTGTATCTTCCTCATGAGTTCTGAGTAGCCTTCTTTGTCTTTCTCCCTACTCTGAGATATGATAAAATCAAGAGATAATTTAAATGTGCCATTTTAAAATATAAAAATAAATTATGATGAATTTGTTTCAGTCCATTCTTAATTTAGTTTTCAATCTAGTCAATTAAAATGTTACAATCAGTTGTGAAGCATACGATCCGGAAAATGGAGTATGAGTTCTACAACAAAGTGAGAATCACATTCCATTCCATAAAGAAGTCTTTTGTTTATGGAATTGGGTGCAAATAAATAGGGAATTATACATTACTGGGCAAAGAATTAGAGATTTTAGGGTGACAGAATAAAATCCCAAATTTAGTCTTAGTGCTTAAGAACTAAAGAGAGGGTTAACGGTCAGGGGAAGGGAAGTGGGAGCTCTGGAGTGATATCTAGTATCCTCCTAGTCTGACCATGGATTTAGAGACTAAACCTAAGATTTTGCAATGATTCTCTATAACACTTGACCGAGGGTAGAGAATTAAAATTGCTTCTATTTGACACAATACAAATTCAAACCATTCACCTCTCTCACTTAACCAAAAACTCATTGTAGTAGGAAACATGCTTTCTCATATTTGATACCTTCATCACAAAAATATAAAGGTAGTTTAGTAGTAATTGCTTAGCTTTGCTTTTCAGTTTCAATAGTAGTTGGTAATTTTGTTCTAATAACACCATAAACATCTGAAATTAGTGTAGTAGATTTTCTTTATCATTGTGATATTCTTGTTTTCAATTTTCATTATGAGTTTACACCTTCATCGTGGACTTGATATTTGGGGTTTAATCAGAAAGTCTTGTATTACTTGATAACGATATGTATACTTGTGTAGAATCGCAACATCAATTGCTTCAATTTATTATTCATCAATAACAAATCAAGTTTTGATGCCATTGCAAAATGGAGTCAACTTTATTAAATTTACACATCTATATTTTTCAGGATCAGGTCGCCTTGTTTTATACCTTGAGTAGCTTTAAAGAACCCCTGTGATTGGGCATTACTTAACTCTAAGTTGCAATTATTAGCAAGCCACCTCATAATAAGATTGATAAATTCAGTAAAGAAGTCCCTTGCTCTCAATACCTCACCTATGAAGTCCCATCTGATAGAGTCATAAGCATTCTCCAAATCAAATTAATAAATAATGTTTCTCAAATCTTGAAGTAACTCTTAAGCAAAAAGAACTTTATCATCAATGTTTCTAACTTTAATAAATGCTAATTGATTCTCACAGATAAGATGGGGAAGGTGAGGTTGAAATCTGATCACCAAGATTTTGCTAATGAACTTAGTTATACAATTAGTCAAACTAATGGCTTTAAAGTTGTCCAACCTCCTTTTGGTTTTGTCTTTAGGAATGAGAAATAAAATGGAAGCACAAAAATACATTGGAGGATAACTGGCCATGAAGAAACTCTATATAGCCAAAATGAAAACATGTTTAATAATGGCCCGAGTTTTCTTGTAAAATTCTGAGGAGTGCCCATCAGGACTCGCAGCTCTATTACTGTCAATAGAGTTAAGTGTCAGCCAGATTTCCTCCTCTTGAGGAATGTGAGTTAGCTTCAATTTTTTGATATTGTTGTTATCTTGGATAATCAAGTAAGAGTTGATTTGAGTTCTATTTTCATTGAGTTGAGTGAGAAGAGTTTGAAAATACTTGACAGCGTCATCAACTATATCTTGAGCCCTAAAAAGCTAATCCTCAGAAGAATTTTGGATTATATTTTTAGCATTACATCTCCTTCTGTAATTGTTGCAAGAATGATAATATTTAGTATTTTTGTCACCCTCAACAAATCTGGAAGTAGCAGCTTTCTATTTTAGAAATATTTCTTATCGTGTGATGAAATGCAATAAAGATTCATTAACAACTATTAGATATCTTTCAGAGGCCAACCCCTCTTTAAATTCCTATTACAACCTTCTAACTTAAGTTTCAGCTTGTTCCACTTTATAAGAGACATCACCAAAGTGCGGCCAATTCCATTTCTTTAAGTGAGCACTAAGTCTTTTTGCAGCCCCCTAAGTTTAATCCAAGGATTATCAGTCACTTTGTGATTCCAGGCCCTAGTCACCTCCTTAAGAAAATCAAAGTGTGTTGCCCACACTTTTTGAAATCTGAAAGTTGAATTGACATTCTAAAATGAGTTAGTAATAGAAATGAAAATTGGTCTGTGGTTAGAACCTACCATAGACAGATGAGTGATAATAGTATAAATGATATTATTCATTCAAATAATGTTAGCAGAGAATCTATCATGCCTTTCCCACAGTCTGTCTCTTCTTTAGGTCAATTTGTCGACTAGATCATGATAACCAACATCCTATGTGAAGTCACTGAATTTAGTGATTCTAGAAAAATCAAGGGGGTCTGCCATCTTTTTTTTCAGAAGGGGTGGCAATACAATTTAAATCCCCTCCCAACAACCAATTGTTATTCATGGAGCTATTGAGTTGAACAGCTTACACTATGGATGTAAATGCTTTAAAGCCATCCATGTTGAGATGAAAATGAACAAATTGAGGATTTTCAAGTAAAATAAGCCAGGTAATTTCTCTTATGAAAGGAATCTAGTTTTTTTATTAATATTGGCAAACTGGTGATATCCATGAAACTTTTGTGATATTTTAAGAGAGATTTTAGTGATCATAGGTTCTAATAATGCAAAAGATAAAAACTTATACATACTGACTAAATGAAGGAGCCTATTAAGGGAACTAGAATGAGAAATTTTTGTATCACTCCAGCATAGCATATTAATCATGACGACTTAACTTTTCTTTTTCCCTAGTCCTCAAAGTTTATCTAGCACCTGGTTGAGGAAGACCCATCTTGACCCTAAGCATCATCTTGTAATTTACTTAGTTTAATAGTGCCTTCTTCTGTTTTGCATTTATGGCATTCCGATTATCATCCAATATCTTTCTAGCTTTGTAAGTTAATTGCTCTTCAAGAATGGGTCCTTCTTGAGGTGCAAAAGGCTGGGCACTTTGCTAATCCCCAACTATGTTAGCAACACTGAGGCAGCCTGCTATAATACCTTTAGGTTTTGTCTTTGTTTTTTGAACCTACCACTCGTTCTCTAGAGCCTCGCTCATTAGAAAAATTTCAACATCATCAAGTGATTTCAATGGGGTATTTTTAGGACAACAGTTATGTCTATCTGTAGATATATTATTTGGGAATGAGATAATAGGTGTCCTATGTAGGAAAATAGTTTCCTTTGGGTGTATATCATCAGTAACTGATGGCACATCCACCACTCCTACCCTATTTTTCTTTGGATGGTTCTCAAGAGATTTAGGTAGGAACATTGTTATCAAAGAAGTCGTTTTGCCACCAGTAGGAGAGACTAGTTGATTAGCTGTCTCCCTTATAATTTCAGAGTTACTTGTATCATTTAGATCCCTTCTGTATGGTCTAAAAGAGGGTTGAAGTCTATAGAATTTTTCTTTGGTATGTCCACACATCCTGCAGTTGGATCCATAATAAGGCTTTTGTTCCATAACAATGGGTTGCCAATACCCATTATTAGCAATGCGTATCCATATTTCATCTATTTTAGGGAGGTTTATATCTCTTTCAACAAACATTCTGGTTGCAGGGGATCTTGACACATTGATAGTAGATATATCCAATTTTGTAGGTCTTCCAAGGATGGCTCCAATAGAAAACAGAAGTTGGTGGTGAAAATAGGGAAGTTTTAGACCTAGAAGCTGAAACCAAATAGGAATCATAGGTGGTTATTGAGAAAGTTCAAAATTTATGTGCAACTTTAATATTTTCATTGGTTTCTCGTCAATCAAAATAGACTTCTTAAAGAAGATTTGTGGATAATCATCCTCTCTAATCAATTGAATCATCATGTGCCTATCATTAAAGAGGCCCACGTTCCAGCTGCCCATCAAATCAACAGAAGCTCTAAGAATAACATCCATCTTGGGTTGTCCCAATTTAAATTTCCCTATTAAGGTGAATTTTTAATAGTAAAAAAGGTCAGCCACATCAAAACTAGAGAATATGAGTGCATGTTTGCCTGCATTCTTTGACCCTTTTCTTAACAAATTACACTTAGCTCTCTCAGCCATGGAATCATGATAAACCTATGGGAAGACAAGTTTATCCCCAAGTGTAGTGCCGCCCTCCACTCTTCCAGCCACCTCAATAAAGAGACTTTCCCCACAAAGCTTGGGTCAGCAGTAGTGAGCTTGTTAGCCGTGAAATCAAGATAAAAGCATGAGAAATGCAAGGGCACCCCCGCCAAGTGGTAATAGTGCTAATAACTCACCAGATCCATCAAAGAAGATAGCATCCAGTCATAATAGAAAACTAAAAACCAATGAATAAGTGGATAAACAGAGAAATTTGAACAAGAAATGTCAGAGATGGCAAAAAACTAGAAAAACATAAGATGAGAACTTAAGCAAATCACCAATAAATACCCAAACCAACCATCAAGATGAAACCAGCACCAACAAAGTCACCATGAAGTCAGCTGAAGGAGCCATGAAGCTTGGAACCGTAGCAGAGTAAAGAGGGTCGCCATTACACACACAGACAGATATATATATATATATATATATATATATATATACATGCATACATATATCTGTGTGTGTGTGTGTTTTTGTGTGACAGATGGTAGAGAGTAGACAATATTTTTATGTGAAATGAAAGCTTCTAAATTTTACTTTGGATATTGAGAATTTTGATTTTTGGAGTTTAGATTTTATGGGCCCCTTCATACCATCTTTAAAAAATTTATATATCCTGATAGCTGTGAATTATGACTCAAAATGGATTGAAGTAATAGCTCTTCCAAATTGTAATGCTCAAAGTGTAGCAAAATTCTTAAAGAAGAATATTTTTGTTGATTTGGTATGCCCAAACTGATCATTTGTGATGGGGGAAGCCACTTTAGGAATAGAAAAACTGAGAAATCAGTTACTAAGTGTAAAGTTAAGCACAGAATAGCCACAACTTATCATCCTCAAATCAGTGGTATACAATAGGAAAATCAAGAGGATTTTAGATAAAACTGTTAATTCGAGTAGGAAGGATTGGTTTATCAGATTAGATGAAGAATTATAGGCTTATAGGACTACTTATAAAACTCTTATAGAAATGTATCCATATAGGCTCATACTTGGCAAAGCTTATCACTTACCAGTGAAATTAGAATATCAAGCTTATTGGGTTGTTAAGAAATTCAATTACAATATGAAAGAATCTAGTGAGAAGAGAATAGTACATTTAAATGGAATCAAAGAAATTAGATAAGAATCTTATGAAAATGTAAAAAATTATAAAGATAAAATGAAAAACTGGCATGAGATAAGATTCCTAAGAAAGATGTTGAGCATGGACATGAGGTTTTACTGTATAATACATAATTGAAATTATTTCCTTGAAAGCTTAGGTCCCATTAGTCAAAGCCATTTACTGTTATCAAAATTTGTATTTTTAGTGTTGTTGATATTAAAGATCTGAAGAGTGATGTAAAATTCATAGTGAAGGGACAAAGACTTAAACCTTATGATTGGATTGCTTTATTTTTAGTGTGGTTTGAGAGAGGTGATTCCTTATTCTTCTCGTTGTGAATAGACTTTCTTATGCTCTCTCGGAGTAGTAGGATCAACAAAATCCTCTACATTTTAGTTATCAATCAAACCTAAAGATTTACCAAAGATGTCTTGAGTTTGGACATTGGACCAGTCCATCTCAATTCTTTATCTCCTATTTTTTAACTGGTTCTTCAATTTAGGGGGTTCAATAAACCAGCCATTTAAGGAGCTTGTGGAGTACCATTTAATTTAAAAAATTAGTAGTGTATATCTTATAGGACAAGGACACACCAAATGTTGACACATAAGCCACTATGAAAAGAATAATCTTGCTCTAATCTACAAGCTTTCAACAGTTAAATTAGAGGGAATTTCATTGGAAATAAGAAAGTGGAGAAGGAAGATGTAATGAGGAGGAGGAATATCAGTGTGTGTGTTTATTTTTGTGATTACATAATTGAGGAAGATAAAAAATTTCAATTTAAATGATCAGGACCAAACTTAGGTTGTGCAGGTAGGCCCCAATGTCCTAGCATTAAATTAGCAGGAAGTGCACTAACACCTAGGCGCCATTAGACTAGCGTCAAGCCGCTGCAACCAATTACCTTGGCACCACCATTGTAGTGCATAGGCTCCATTTCTATATGGGTGATAAAAGTGTCTAAATAACCACGGTTTAAGTTATTTTTTCACGATCTCTACTCTAAATGTTCTTTAGTAATTAGAGGGCTATACTTAGGGCTTCCTCCTCCCTTGCATTTTTGCTTAATGTAGAGGTGTTGGAGTGTACAAATCATCTCCTCAAGATAAAATTACACATCATAATATTGTATTTTCTTTTCCATCATAGAAAGTTTTGAATTTTTCGTAAAGCCATAAACAATGGAGGAAGTGCTTGGGGGAGAAATTATTAAGCTCATGTTGACCTCATTTTTGGTTGAGGTCTAGTTTTTCCTCTTTAGTAACCTAGGATCTCACCATAGGATTTTCCTGTTGACTATTCCTAGATGACTAGAAAATGAACCCTCACCTTTAGAAATTCTAAACCCTTCTTTGCTCAACTTGATGTTCCACATGTTGGTCCTAACCTCTAGCACTTAGTAGGTGGGGTCAGTATGGAGGAGTTTAAGGGGAGTCCCCCATAAGATGGTCAAACCTTAGAACTAACCCTAGGTGATCTGGTTTTGGTGGGGCTAACTTGCACACACTACACTCTCTCACATAGCCTTAACCCGAAGAGCCCTTTGGTTGATCTCCTGATTCCTTTTGGAAGGCTCATATGGATGAACCTATACACCTAGTCTTTGGCTAAGAGGGTTACAACCAGTACATTGAGCATACAAAATGAGTTCTCACATGGCTCCTATTGGTTCAGTATGGCTCCATGGCTTGTTGGCCCATTTTGGCCCAAAATCACCAAATTACCAAAATACCCCTACAACAACAATTTTTGCCAAAAAATCCCAAAATTACCCAAAATACCCAAATATTTCCAAAAATCATCTCAAATTCCTCACCATTACCTAAATTGACCAAAATTCACCCAAATTACCAAAATTTCAAAATATCCCCAAAAATTGCCAAAATTGCCAAAATTACCAGAATGCCACTCATGACCTAAAAATTTAAAAAAAATCCAAAAATTCCCAAAATATCCAAAATCATCCCATAAATTCCAAAATTCAATTTTTTATCAATAATTTGACCCAATTTGACTAAATTAGTCAAATTTAACCAAAAGCCCCAATTTGCCTATAAAGGCCCAAATGTCCCTAAATTAACCCCAATCTTAGCCCAATTGACCCAAATCTTGCCCAATTTCAATTCCAAACCAAAATTTAGTATCCTCAATCCTAATATAAATAAAATTTAAGCCCAATTTGATCCAATTACCTGCAAAATTTTACATAAATCAAAAAGCCCCAATTTTGACCATATGCTTAAATCTATCAAATTAGCCCATCAATTCAACTCAAAATCACTTGAAATTTTTCCAAATCCTTCATGACATCTACATATAACAAAATCAACATTCAATTAGCCCAAATTTTAGCCCAAAATCAAATTTAAATTTAAAAGCTCAAGCCCACCACATTTAATTTCAAAAGCCCAAATCCAAAGCCTATATGACAATTCTTTCTCTTCATCATCCATTTGATTAAAATCATTCCTAAAGTCCTAAATTCAAAATCAAGAATCATACCAAACTCCACCAAAACATTTCATAAATTTAAAAATCCCTCCTCATTAAAGTTGACCAAGCCAAGGACAAGCCATGAAGCTCCCAAGCCATAGGTGAGCCATGAGAGTCATGCCACATCACCATACTATTAGTGGCGAGATGCCAAGCCACTTTCAAATATCTATAAGATTCTTTTAACCATTCCCATGAATCATCTAAACCCCATACTTAGCCAAATCACTTGGATAGAGACCTCACCATGCTGATTAAGCTAACCCATTTGATTTTCCCTAAGCACCCAAACTGGCCTTGGTGGTTGAGTCCAACCCAAATCCATGTCTTGACCCAATTTGACCCAAAATAGCCCTTCCCACATCCTATTTTAATTCAACACCTTTACACATGTGCAATCTCAATTGACTTCACCAAACCCAAGCCCTAACCTCCATTAGTGGGATGGTGACCTGAGCCTGGCTTGTCGACCACAAAGGCTGTCGGAAAAGCCATGGCCAAATGCTCCCCCATGGCTAAAACTCAAAATTAAACCCATCTGAGTTGTCTCATCCCAATTAGATTTTTTCACCTTGTGATCATCCACATAAGCAACTTAGAACACCCACCAATTGCCCATGGTGGCCTCTCCTTCCCCCTCTATTTAAACCCACCCTCCATGAAAAAAGGAGGAAAGCTTGAAATTCCTTGAGGAGACTCTGCCAAATTGCTTCCAAAGCTTCTTTAAGACCTCTTGAGTTCAACCCAACTATCCTTAGCCACTCAAATACATTGCTCAAGCTCAATTTTGGAGCTCAATCCCTAAGCCAAAATAGGACACTTCCAAATACTCCACCAAACTCAAATTAATTGCACCCACACCATCCCCATAGTGAGAGAGGAAGATCCCCCGTAGAGGCCCCATCAGCAGAGTACTCTAGGATGGACTTAAACCAACACCAAAAATTGGCCTTGGTTGAACATGGGTCTGGGCAATTCACTATGACCAGAGGCTTCATCCTTGAGCTCTTGGGACCCTCACAAAGCTTCCACAAGCTTCCAATCAAGGCTTCCCCCTCTTCGACCAAGGTGCTGAAACTTAACCATAAACTAAGATTCATTTGATTCTCCATGATCATAGAGTTGATTTAAGGGTTGATTAAGCATATAAAAATGTTCTACTAGTTAAGAAGATTCTATAGGAACAAACCTCACTTGATTGGGTTAAGAATTGAATGAGATATTAGGGTTTGAAAATGGATGGTTTGCGGGATTAACTCGTTGACGACGATGACCACATGCCATCTGATCGAGCATGTATCCCTTAGAAGATCCTGATCACGGTGAATGGAGCTGTGGCTCGAAAGGGGGGAGCTGACACGGATGGCAGCTCCCAATCCCATGGCGACACGCGTCTCTTCGACGCGTACAAGGCTGAGTAGGTTAAGTAAACAAATAGGATTTTATTTGATTTATTTAAATAGTCGGAACTTCAAAAATTCATAACTTTGTGTAGAAAAATCACAAAAATAAAATAAAAATTTCCTATTGCTCAGTGAAGAGAAGAGAATAATGTGGAAATAGTTTCATTTCTAGTTGATTCATATTTTATTTTAAATTAATTAAATATTATTTTCTTTATTTTGATTCTTCATTAGCATAGACATTTCCCCAAGGCATGGGACCATGGGTCTTTTGATTTCTCTATTGTTAGGCATCTCCCCTGACTTTTCCAAGATCAGGGGGCATTTCTAACTAAAGATATCTAATTATCAAGTTAATAGTCCCTATTTTGGTATAAAAATCATAGTAATAAAAATGCTTATCATAAAAATACAAAATTTATTTTGATAGACTCGCTGTGGTCAGAGGACCCTAGAAAAAATATAAACTTGATTTAAATCTTTTAAAATAATCATAATCGTCACTAAACCTAAAAATAAAGAGAAATTTAAAATGGAGTAATTATAAATGTAAATGGCATAAATATGTCGGCACTATTTTTGGTGTGGGGTTTGTATGTAAGAAGCTGTCGGTCATCGGAATTGAAATCCCGTTGCCCACTTTGGAAGGACGTTCTAAAAATTTTTATTCTGAAATCAAACTAACCCCATATTTTTCATAGTTTAAAATGAAAGAGCACTGTACCTCAAATCTTGTATTTATCCCAAAGGATAAGCACAAAACTTGAGGATGAGGCTCGATCAAATAAACTGAGGAAAGTATGACGTCCGTTTGGTCTGTGAAACTTTGTATTTGCCGACAAGTTCCATTATTTAATATAAAGGATTAAATAGGGTTTATATTAAACTGTGTTTAGACATGCTTCCTATAAGGGCAAGCCCTTATAGTTAATTATATCTTAAATGACCAAAGTCACCTAAGAAGACTGTCGATAAAAATCAAGAAATATTATCTTCAAGGATTTCAAAAGGATAGGACTCTTCAGTGAGATTGAACGTAGAGGTGTGAAAGGGGATTGGTTCAAATTTGGAACATTTTGTTGTAGAATCCAAAGGAGGAAGAACTAGGGGATGTCATGGATCTAGAGGAGAACCCTGGTGACTTCCCAAGCTATCCTATTATTTGGCTTCAGTTTTGAGGAGAAATGTTTAAGTGTTTCATCCTGCTAATTTTATTATTTAGTACTTACATTCATGTGAAACTATCACATAAATAGCCTGGTAGATGTGAGGATCGTGATGGACGACAACCTCAGAATCCTAAGACGAGTTAGGACTTATATTGTATAACAGGGCTATACAAAGGCCTAAAGATAAGGTGAGGATTTACGTTGCATAAGCAAGCAACCTCGAAGTCCTATGGCTTTGT
>NW_018165256.1:0-416 GCF_001263595.1 Phalaenopsis equestris | reverse complement strand
TATCCTGATGCTCAGTGAATATTGATGTCTTGATTATCCCTAAGAATAGGGTAATGTCATTTGTCTTTTTAATTTGAAAATTATGTGGGTGAAGACCTTCTAGAGGGCAAATTAGTGTTATTGAGAACACTTAGCCAAATTTTTAGTCCTAATTGGACTTGTGGTGTTTTAAGAGAGTTTGATTATGTTGATTTTTTTTTTAATACTCTTTTAACAGGTGGATTTCAACTTAAGTTCACCACTAAGTGCTTAAGACCTAAGTGAATGTATTAAGTGTGTGTATTAATTTTGAAAAGATTTAAAACTTTAAGTGATCATTATCAAGATTATTTTGATATTATTTTTTATTATAAAGTAAGGGTGTGAAATCTTCAATTTCTGAAAATTATACCCTTAAATTCAAAAAGTCATTTTAT
>NW_018165255.1:22316-54105 GCF_001263595.1 Phalaenopsis equestris | reverse complement strand
ATTTATGACATTCCTTTTAGTCTGCAAAACATTTATGTTGACCAAAAAATTCCCATTTCTAATATAAAAGATTAGATTGGGCTTATATTAAGTTGAGTTTCAAAGTTTCCTATAAGGGCAAGCTCCTATATCTAATTACATATTAGACTATTGCAATTGCCTAAAAAAACTTTCGATTTAGATCAGAAGGTATTGTCTCAATAATCTCAAAGTTTAGGGCTTTTATGGTTTTACAAAGGAGTATCAAATGGGATAGATCAAATAAGAATAGTTGTTTTCGGAATCCAAAGGGAGAAGACTAGGGGAGGTCACGGATCATGAAGCAAGCCTCGGAGACTTCCCAAGCTATCCTATGGTTTGGCTTCAATTTTGAGGAGATATTATTAGAAGTTTCTTCCTGCCAATTTTATTAATAGGGCTTACACTTGTAGCACAGTCATACAAATAGCCTGGAAGATAGAAGGGTTTATGTCGTAACGAGTGACAACCTCAGAGCCTAAAGCGAGTCAAGGCTTAAATTGCACAACATAGTTGTGCAAAGGCCTAAAGATAAGTTAAGAATTTATGTCGTACTAGACGAGATACCTCAAAGTCTTATGGCTTGTTAATTAATTCTAAGGAAAAGTTTACTATTGTAGATATGTTTTCTCTCGCGAAATTGTTCTTTTGTACATTCTTGTCATGTTGTACACAGAGTTAGTTCCAAGCTCCCCATCGAAGTGATAGCTCTAAGTAAGAACTTACAGTTCTGAAGTTTAAGTAATAAGTTTTATTGTTGTTTTTGTTGTTCAAATGTCTTTAAGGGGAATTTTAATTCAATTAGAGTGACACTGTTTAGGATTCTATGGTTCCCTCATTCTGACACTACTAGATTTTAATTCAATTAGAGCGACACTGGTTAGGATTCTATGGTTCCCTCATTCTGACACTACTATTTTCTCTTGAATTTACTTAGTCTACATAAGTTATTAAGCTCATTTAAATCGGAGAAATCTTGTTAGAACCCGTATGTTGCCTCATTCAAGAATTCCTCGTAAACCTAAAAGGTGTGCATTATGTCTGTTAAATATTTTGAAATTGTAAATTTAATTTTGAAAATGTGTTTTTGTATTTTGCAATTTTGGTTTAGTTTTGCATGTAAAGTAAGTAAATGCAGGTAGAAAATGTTGTAAGGTAAATAAGGAAAATTGCAATGCATAAAATTTAAATGCATACATGGGCCTCTGCTACCGATGTATGGTTAATATCATAAAGCAGAATATATTTGCAAAAAATTTTAATAAATTGTAGGAAAGTAAACAGGAGTATCCGGTACTGAAAAAATTGGAAAACAAGTTGTAGCAAAACATGAAAAAGTAAAAGAAAACCAATAGTCACATATAGAAGATCAGAAATAGGTGTAAGACATTGGTAAAGGTGAAAGTTCAAAGTTAGACTGAGTGCTTACCAACCTTGAGTAAGAGCTACCAATCTGATAATCTATGGAGAGCAGTTCTAACCTCGATTCAAATGATTAACCGTGGACTTTTATAAGTTTTCATGTTTGATTTAATTTTCATGCATGTAGAGTTTACTATAATAAGCAAAAGAAATTTTTTTTTTTTGTAATTTTTTTGGAAAGTACTGTAGTCCACATGTTAATTACTTTGATCGAGTTAGGACTATAGGTAACCTAAGAGTATCGGGGGAAACAATCTTATCAAGATTCTTTGAATAATATCATCAGTCCTCATCCTCTCCCTTTATTGAAGCTTCTTGAGGTAGGAGATACTATTCTAAATCCCGCATCATATCCCTCATTTTAACACACATTAGCATTATCGTCATCGCCCTAGCCACCTAGACCTCAGACTTACACAAGCCCGATGATCCATATGTGGCAAAAACAAATATCCCTTGTTGCTCACAAGGATTTAAATCCCTTAGAGAAGACTCAAATCCTTGAGCATTAGGCTTGTTAATATAAGAGAAATAGTGTAGGGCATTTCTGTTGATTTAGGTGAATTATCAGGTCCCGAGGCATAACTTGATGAATCCCTAAAAGTTTTAATGGACAATTTTCTTGAATAAAGAATAATAAATTCAATTGTCCTTCAAAATATTCAAAAGATCATAAAAGTGATAGGGGCATAACCCTAAACAATTTTTAGAACCCTTTGAACCATTTTTAGTTCATTTGGACTTATTAAACTCTTTAATTAATCATCCTAAGTTAAATTTTGATTTAGTGAGAATTAAATTGTCCCATGCTCAATGAATCTTGATGTTTAAATTATCTCATGAGTGGGGTACTTAGACTTTCACTTGATGTTTTATTTAAGAGTTATGTAAATGGATGCCCTTAAGGGCATGCTCAAGTCATTAAAGATCTTGTGCTCATGATTAAAGGTGGGTTTGTAGTGTTTTGAATTTATCCATGATTGATTAAGTTTCCTTTTCTAAACCTCATTAGAAAAATTCAAATCAAGCCTAATGATTGATTAAGTTTCCTTTTCTAAACCTTGTTGACCTCATTTTTGCTTGAGGTCTAGAAAACTTCTTTAGTAGCCCCTACACCTAACATACTACTAAGCCCTTAAGTAAAATTTTTAGGGTACATTTGCAATAATTAAAAATATTGAATTAAGTGGATTTAATTCTCATAGAAAGATTACATTAATCACCAATTAGGGCGGAGGGGGGCTTCAAATGAGTAAGTTATTACCTTCCTTGCTCAAGCCCACTACCTTAGGATCATCCAATTATGTTAACTTTTAAGTCATAATAATTTAGGAAAATTACAATTTTACCCTTGTTGTAAAAAAGTGGTGAGTTGGTTTCTACCTCTTAAACCTCTATGTTTCAATAATCTAAAGAAGTTTATTCTGATCAATATTACCCATTTACCCTTTGACTTAGTCTAAAATTAATTAGGGCATCAAAATCCAATAATTACCATTTTGTCCTTGGGGTTTCCACTTCATAAATTATTAAATTCAACCTAAATGACTTTGAAATTTTCTTGGTACCCTGTTCATGAGTCAATTAAAATATCAGAGGTGAAATTATGATTTTTCTGATTTTTATTTATTGATTTTTTTTTATTTTTAGAATTATTTTTACTCAAAAATAAGAATTTTAATTGTTAATGCATTTGATTACTCAAAGAAAGGTTTCAGTCTTTAAGAAAATTATTAGAGGTTAACCTAGGTCAGAGGACCACTTGGACCAAATTTTATGATTTTTTGTGTTATATTTTAATTATTATAATTATTTATTGATTTTTTTGATTAATTAAATAGAAAATATAATTTAATTAAAAAAGTTATTTTTTTAATATTTTCCTTTAGTCTCTCTAAGTTAAGAGAGCTTAGAGAAACAAAATTTTTATTTTTTATAATTTTTTTATTTGTTGTAAGTATTTTAAATCAAAATTAAGGAAAATACATTTTTAGCATTTAAAAATACATAACTTTACTAGAAAAATTAGGAAAAATATTTTAAATGGTCCCAAATGGTCAGAGAACATTTTGTGACATTTGGGTAGATTTTTATATTTTTGTGATTTTTAATTATTTTTAATTATTTTTAATTAAAAATTAAATCAAAAATTAACTATTTTTAGCACCAACTTTATTTTTCTTGAACGCCACTAGCCACAAGGATCGCTCCAAATCACTTTTTATAATTTTTTAAATTATATTTTATTTATTATAATTATTTTAGTGCAAAAATTTTATTTATTTAGAAAAATAGATTTTGATATTAAATACATTTCAAATAGGTTTCAAAATGTTACAATGGCTTAATGTGATCATTACTTCACTATGCACCAATTTTTATGAATTTTTGAGTTTTGTTCTTTTTTGTTATTTATTTGTTTATTTTAACGACTTAATTACCTAAGATAATACACCTAATTATTTAAATTCTTTTTTTTTTCCTATGGTCCTCTGACCACAATGAACCTACCAAAACATATCCTATATTGTTTCGATTTATATTTTAATTTATACAAATATTTTAAGCAAAAAGAGTGACTTAACTTTGAAAATCGGGTAGTCACATGGAGAATAAACCCTCTAATTTTTAAGTCATGGTGATTAATATTTAATTAAATGAAATTAAAAAAAACTCTCGAGTATTTAATTAATTAAAAATAAAATACATGACAAATAGTTTTTATTTTTGTTCATAATTTTTTCCTCTATTCATGAGCTTCAGGGTATTTTTATTTTATTGCTATGCTTTTTCTACATCAAGTTATGATTTTTTTTAAGTTTCTAAATTAATTTAAATAAAAAATACCCTATTTTTCTACTAATCCAACTCAACGCCACGCAATCCTACTACGGCTTCGAAGCTCCACGTGACGTGCTCCCATTCGACGTTGTCTTCCGTGCCAGCACTGACTCGGCCGGCGCTATATGCACCATCCTCTCATCCGGCGCAATCCAGAGCATCCCTTTGATACACGCAAAAACGAACAACATCTATTCATCATCTTTATCTATTTTAAATGAGAACTGTCCATAATTAAACACTTCGATCTCATCTGATACTCAACCAAATCACTCACGGTTTGTTCTTATAGCTTCATCTAACTGAGACGAAAACATCCATACAGTTAAAAGCATATGAAATATGCATTCTCTTCACAATTAGTGAAACCAAGCAACGAATTAGGGATTTTCAGTTATATATTTTCCCAAGAGGTGAGTTCTCAATTAGGTGGTTGTAGAAGCTTCCTTGGAGTCCCACGAACGTGCTTGAAGCATCACCTTTGTTTGATATGGGGTCTAGGTTTGAGTTCAACCAACATTTGTCGTGGCCTTTGTCTAAGAGTGGGTTAGAGTGCTCGGGTGAGGGGTTTTTATTGGGAAAGTATTCTTAAGCTCTAGTGAAGCTTAAGAGTAACTTAATTGGAAGTTTTGGTGAGTTTTATGAAATGACAGCAAAAGGTCCTATTTTTTGAGCTTTGAAATTGAGCTCAAGCAGAGGGGATGTGTGGTTGAAGGCAGTGGGATTGCACTTAAGAAGGTTGCAATGACCTCTGGAAATAAATCGACAGAGTTTCCCTAAGGATTTGACAATTCTTCTCCAATGGCTAAAAATGGGTGGATTTTATAGCCATGGCCAAGGGGTGAGTTAAGGGTTCTGATTGGCTGATCTCTAGAAGCTGAGGTGGAGGGTTGAGCTATGCAAGCATCAAATGGAGAAGTGTCACAAGGGATGGGCTCAATTTTGAGTTCAAAGGAGGGGTGGCGTTCTCAGTTATAAGCTCTCCGGTGATTAGGGTGGCTGGCCAGAGCTGAGGTGGTGGCTAGCTGGGTTAGAGAGCTCAGAGGGAGGTTTATTGGTGATAAACTTGGGGGCTTGATGGTTGATGACATGTGCAAGTGGGTTTATTCAAAATTAGGAAAAGGTCCCATTATGTGTGGCACCCTTGCTCCATGGCACCAAGTAGGGTGGGCTAAGTGATATGACTGGCATATTTGAGGGCTTAAGTATGAAAAAGATAATTAATCTTTTGGTTAATCCAATAGGTTAGATTAAGATTTGAATTTAGGTTCAAAAAGGGTTTTAAACTTGAATTTGGGTCTTAACTTGGATTGGGATTAGATCTAAACTAATTGAGAGATCAAATTTGTTTAAAGAAGTGCATGAATAATTTGGGAATCAATTTTATTGGAATCAAAATGGTTACATGGGCCAATTTGGTGAAATTTAAAGTTAGGTTCAATTTTGGGGTAATTGGCTTGGACTTGAGTTTGGGGTTAGACTTTTTGGGTTAGACTTGGGTTTGGATTTGAGTCATGTGAAGGTTCAATATGGTTTAAAACATTTTCATGAGGAATTTAGAGTTTGAAAATGGGGGAATTGGGTAGGTCTTCGGGTCTAATTTGATGGAATTTTAGGGGTATGGTCAAATTGAGGATTTTGGCTCAAATTTTAAGGCTTGGAGGATGGTTCAATTGGATTTCAAATTGCAATTGATTGGGAATGGAATGTTGAAATTAAGTTTGGAATTGAAATTGGGTGAGATTGAACTGAATGTTATGGAAATTGGGGGTGATTTGGAGACTTTAGGTATTTAAGGATTTTGGTGGACTTGGGGACAATTGTCAATGAGAGGTTAGGATTTATTTTGGGGACATTTAGAGTTAATTTCAAAATTTCTAGGATTTTGGGGCATGAGAGATATTTTGGTAATTTTGGCAATTTTGGGGCGTTTTATGCAATTTGAGTAGTTTGAAATGGTTTGAGATAATTTTTGAAGAGAAATTGATAATTTGGGTAATTTTGGAAAAATTATGGTTTTAGGGGCACTTTGGTAATTTTGGAAAAGTTTGGGTGCAAAAGGTCAAAATTAGAGTTTAGGTGGAATTGATATCAATTGAGGATATCAATCATAAAATCAGCCTCTTTGAGCCATAAGACCAAGGACATCCTCATTTTGGATCATTCATGTGTTGGTCCTAGCCATCCTAGCCAAGGGCTAAGGGTTTGGGGGACCACCCAAATGAGTCTCCAAAAAAGTGGGGAACCAGCTCAAGGATGTTTGGTTTAGGGTTTAGGTAGTGAGTGAAGGTGAGAGGTTCAAGTGTGTGTGTGCAAGATTGATTAAGGCCAAACCACACAGGGCTAACCCGAAGGCTAGATAGTCTTATGGAGACTCCCTTCAGCTCCCTCATGTTGGTTTCAATCTTCTAGGTGCTAGAGGTGAAAACCATGCGTGTGGAACTCCAAGAAGAGAAAAGAGTTGTTTAGAATTTCTAATGTGGTAGGGTTTCATCACTAGTCCTCTAGGATAGTCAACGAGAAAATTCTATGACTAGATCCTAGACTTCTAAGAAAGAAAGATTAGACCTCAATAAAATTGAGGTCAACAAATGGACCCCTAATAGGTGTGGCATGTCGGACGAGTACACCACACGTGTTGGCATTGACAAAAGAGATCAACAAAACTAACACAACTGCTTAAGACAACATGCTCAAAGCAGAATGGACAAAGTGTGAAGAAGGTTTCCGCTAGGGAGTATCAAGTGAATTCTCGATCGAAACCAAAGATTCCCAAACTCTCATTGGGGATTAGCGAGCGTACCTTTGAATTTTCAACTTTAAAAGTGAATTTCAAATTTTTGTCATGAATTTGTGTTTTTTAACCCTTATGAAGGGTTGTTTTATGAATTTATAGAGACAACCATTAAGGACACTGGCGGCTGCGACAAAGATTTGATTTATTTTGTTTCATTGTTTAATTTTGATTTGATTTTAGTTGAAATTTTAGTTACGATCTCGACTTAGAGGAAATTTTTGGAATTAAGCATGACTGAGGAGATCAGATCAAGATGGAAAGCACAGAGACCACATCCAACTCAAAAGACCGATCAAGGAGAAGTGGTGTTACTTTGGGAAAGAAAGCACAGTGACTCACATCTAACCCAAAAGGTAACAAAAGTGTGGAGAGATGAGAATAGGATGTCTTGCTCCGTTAAAGGGGGGCTTACACATATCTTGAAGTGCTGAGGATGTCACCTTAGAAAGGAAAGCTCAGGGACACACATCCAACCCAAGAGGTGACAAAAGTTCAGATTGAGAAGGAAAGCATAGAGACTCACATTCAACTCAAGAGCTGATCACGAAGATTTAGCTACATTGAAAAGGAAAGCTCAGGGACTCACATCCAATCCAAGTGGTGGCAAGAACGACGGTCACATTAGGAAGGAAAGTGCAGGAACTCACATCAAACCCAAGAGGTGACAAATGGAATCAGAATTTAGGTATTGATCCTAGAATGAGAATCAGAATTTAAGTACCGATCTTGAGAATTTGATTCTATTACATTGGGAAGGAAAGCTCAGGGACTCACATGCAACCCAAGAGGTAGTGGAGGGAATCAAAATTTAGATATTGGCTCTAAGATGGGAATTGGAATTTTGGTACCTACCCCGGAATGAGAATAAAAATTTTGGTACTGACCTTGGAAAGGATTAGAATCAAATTTAGGTACCGACCTGAGATAAGAATCAAAATTTAGGTACCGACTTGATAAAAGAATTTGAATTTAGGTACCAACCCCGTAATGAGAATTAGAATTTAGATATCGACCTCGGAAAGGATGTGAATAAGAATTTAGGTATTGATCACGAGATGGGAATTGAAATTTAGGTACCAACCCCGGAATGAGAATCAGAATTTAGATACCGACCTCAAAAAGGATGGTAATCAAAATTTAGGTACCGACCTCAGAAAGGATGGTAATCAGAATTTAGATACTAGCCTCGAGATGAGAATTAGAATTTAGGTACCAACACTAGAATGAGAGTCAAAATTTGAAAGGATGGTAATCAAAATTTAGGTACTAACCTCGAGATGGGAATTAGAATTTAGGTACCAACCCCAGAATGAGAGTCGAAATTAGGTACCGACCTCGGAAAGGGTGGGAATCAAAATTTAGGTATTGACCCCAAGATGGAAATTGGAATTTAGGTACCAACCTCGGAATGAGAATCAAAATTTAGGTACTGACCTCGGAAAGGATGGGAATTATAATTTAGGTACTGACCTTGAGAGCATTGTGAGTGCAAAAAATTCGTGGAAAGAGGTGGAATCTTGTGAGAGTGGAAGTTGTGGAAATTTGTGCAAGTGGTGGACTTTGTGCTGTAAAGAGTGTGGACCTTTGACTAGATTTTTTTTATCACTTTTAATCATTTTCTTTTATTATTAGGATATTTTCCAAATTTGATGTTCTTTCAATCTCTTTTAACTTTGAATTATAGTTTTCATTTATTGTCTGACTTTCTTCGAATCATTTTTTGTTTGTTATATTTTGGGACCAACGTATGGTCCTGCGACTTTTTATCAATCGCACAAATATGAAAATCTAAGAACATATGCTGAAATCCAAAATAAAGTTTGTTGATTTTGATTTGAACATGTAGTACAATTGAAGATATAATGAAAGGTATCCAAAACATTAGAGGTACATTTGTGTGGAAACGGGAATCTCTTATATCATATGCTTCCTACTATGTACCGTACAAAAGTAGAAAATTTTGCTTGTCTTCTGAGATCATTTTGTAATCAAGCTAACCTCTTAAGCCATGCTCCGGAACTAAAGTCCCCTTGTGTATACTTAGAGATACGGCTATCACACTGCTTCAATGGTCGAAGTCCCTCCAAGTTTGGGTCGGGCCGTTATCCATACAACACCTTTATATCATCCATCCCTTATAGAGTGACTGAAACTCTTCTGTGTGGGACTACGGGGATGTAGTGCTTAGCCAAATCTGCTCCATTCCCTTTCAAAATCAGTATTGATCCAACTGGTAGAGGAATCTTAACTGATCCTCAAAACTCCCTAGTGTCGATGATCTGTATCCCTTTCCCAAATAAAATGTTGCTCTTGCTCATGAAAGAAACTATATAAAAGGGCTTGAAGAATTCATGGTGGTCAATGTGAGGGAGAATGTAGTCTTCTTCTTCATAAATGTTGATGATCAACTAGTAGGAATACAATCCGCTGGTAATATATGCCTTTCCATCATTCTCTTAATCATTTTCTTTATCATGGATGACATGAGATCCACCACGTCATTTCTTAAAATTTTTGGGAGGTTCCCTTTCCTATCCTTTGCATAATTTTAACAAAAACTACACTGGATAGTTATTTTTTTTTTCGTCGCATCCATATTTATGGCTCTAAATACGTCTTCTTCTTTAACAGTCCAACTTGACCTCTGTCCCTTAAATCAAACACGTAGTCAAGAATCTTCTTTTCATTGCATTTAGAAAATACCCTGGTGTGCAACTCAAGTCCCTCCAGGATATTAACAAACTTTTCGTTGATTTCCAGATAATGCTCGAATTCTTGTTTCCAGGCCATGTGTATCTTCTCCAACTCACACCTGGGAATCATCTGCAACTGTCAGGGCTACTCCTCTGGCTCTTCTCCCCATTCAATCCATGGCTTTTGTGGCTCTACATCTGAATGCTCTGTGCTTCTGAACATCACTGATGCAACTGTGTATTCTTTAAAAGTCCTGTAACACTCCACGTGGAAGACATTACACTTTGGGTACTCCGTGAATGCTCCTGCTAACAATGTCTGCTTTGGTATCTCTGTGTTGCATGTCAGGCATCCTGCACAAAGCTCATCGAGGATCTCTGGCTCGTCCTCTGTAACTGGGACACTGGTAGAAGTCTTTCCCAAAATCTGGTCGAGGTTCTTCTCCCAGAAATCTAAGTGAGCTCCATAGATGTCTCCCTGACACGCCTCCTTTCTAGTCAATCTAAAGCTTGGTGCTTGCGGCAGTTAGCATTTCAACATTGTATGCGTCTTAATGGTGCATTTGGTCTCTAAAGTAGCACTGACTAAGTCCCTTGTCAATGTCATAACAATGGACTGAACATGACCGACCCTTTTTATCGAGGCTGGTGCACCCGAAACTTTTTTTTGAATTCTTTCTCTTCAGCGACTAGTCTTCTTTAGTGTTGATTCTCAGTAATGAATGTAATCATTTTGTCTCACTGTGACCGACTATGCTCATCAGAGTCCCTTCGTAATCCACATTGACTTGTCCATAATCCAGGTCAAAATTTATAATGCCATCTTATGCCGCTTTCTGCTCGTCTAATGTAAGATTCAAGCCATCTTTAATCGGCTTCTGTCCTGACATTCTCCAATAGAAGATAGAAAAATATCAGCATGCTGAAATTCAAAATGAAAAAGAACAATAACAGTTCATTATTAAGTTGATTTTAAATTACACATATGCAAGCATTTTATTTAATTTGACTTTGCAAAATTCAAGATATAAATAGGGAGCTTAGATGTGCAAATTTTATATTTCATTAAAATTAATCTTGTTTCACCAAATCTTATTACAAATTTTCTTTAGACCCAGTCACAGATACTGGCCACATAGCTATTCTCAGAATAAGTATTGCTTTTGGAATTCATTTTGGAGAATGTCAAGTTGCATATTATTTTTTAAAATGTCATCCATTGATAAGCAACATAGGCCTCTCGCTCTGAGAATCAACTAGCTGGTAAGATCCTCTGGAGTAAACTTTCTCCACAATAAGCGGTCCCTCCCAAGTTGGTTCAAAATTTCCACCAATCTTGCGGTGTGCAAGAATAGGCCTTCTGAGAACAAGTGCGAGGTCAACAACTTTGAACGTCCTCAAGCAGAATAGCTTATCGTGGGCCTAGATCATCTTTGTCTGGTACAGTTCCAAATTATGTTGCGTCATTAACCGCTTCCTTTCAAGATTCTCCAATTCTATAAGTTTAAGCTTGGCATTATCTTCTGTTACAATTTGGTTGGCGACGGTGACTCTAAGAGAAGGTAGCTAAACCTCCAATGGAAGTACTACCTCAGACCCGTACACGATCGCATATGGTGTAGACTAAGTAGGAGTTCTGAACATTATTTTGTAGGCCCACAAAACTTCTAACAGCTTCTCGTGCCAACATCTTTTATTATTGTCGAGTGTTCTCTTTAAAATCTACACAAGTGTCTTGTTAAAAGGTTCGGCTAGGCAGTTCGCTTTGGGGTAGTAGATTGTAGAATACCTCCAATCTATCCCAAGTTGTCTGGCGAAGTTATTGATCTTGGTATGTCTGACGAAGTACTACCTCAGACCCAAGTTAGGTCGAGTTGACCCATTAATTTAGTTGATTTTGGTTAACTCAAGTTAGTTTGCGTTCACCTGCTGATTCAATTGAGTTGGGTTAACCCGAGTTAGGTTGGGTTGATCCAGTGAATCAGTTGAATTAGTTTAACCTCAGTTAGGTTAAGTTGACTTGTTGAATTAGTTGAATTGGATTAACTCAAGTTAAGTCATGTTGACCTTGTGAATCAGTTGATTTGTGTTAACTTGAGTTAGATCGGGTTGATCCAGTGAATCAGTTGATTTTGGTTAACATGAGTTAGGTTAGCTTAACTCGATAAATCAGTTGAATTGGGTTGACCTGAGTTAGGTCGAGTTAACCCAGTGAATTGGTTAATTTAGGTTAACCCGAGTTAGGTCGGGTCAACCCAACTTTGGTCAGGTTGACTCGGTGAAGTAGTTGATTTGGGTGAACCTCGGTTAGTTCGGGTTGAAGTGGTGAATCCTTTGAATTAGTTTAACCCGAGTTAGTTTGGGTTGACCCAATGAATCAGTTGATTTGGGATAACCGAGTTAGGTCTGGTTGACCTAGCGATTCAGCTGAATTGGGTTAACCCAAGTTAGGTGGGGCTAATCCAGCGATTCAGTTGATTTGGTTTAAGTTGGTTTAGACCAAAAGTTGATTTAAATTGTGTTACGTCTAGGTTGGATTAGACCTGGAGTGGTTAAAATGGGCTAGGTCTAAGTTAAGTTAGACCTTAGGTTGTTTAGTTTGAACTAGATCCAAGTTAGGTTATATATACTAGGATTTAGTACGCACTAGGTCTAGGTGGAGAAGAATTAGGATGGATTTAAGTTGTATTTAGGTCTAAATTGAGTTAGACCTAAAGGGGTTATTGTTGAACTAGGTCCAAATTAAGCTATATCGAGTTGATCCGGTGAATCAGTTGATTTGGGTTAACCAGGGTTAGGTCGAGTTAACCCGATGAGTCAGTTGAATTGGGTTAACCCAAGTTAGGTCGCGTTAACCTTGTGAATCGATTGATTTAGGTTGACTCGAGTTAGGCCGGGTCAACCCAAGTTCAGTTAGGTTGACTTGGTGAATTAGTTGATTTGGGTGAACTTGGGTTAGGTCAGATTGACCCGGTAAATCATTTAAATTCAGTTAACCCGAGTTAGGTTGGGTTGACCCAATGAATCAGTTGATTTGGGTTAACCCAAGTTAGGTCGTGTTGACCTAGTGATTCAGTTGATTTGGTATAAGTTGGTTTAGACCAAAAGGTTATTTAATTTATGTTAGGTCTAAGTTGGATTAGACCTGGAGTAGTTTAAATGGGCTAGTTTTAAGTTAAGTTAGTCCTAAGGTTGCTTAGTTTAAACTTGATCCAAGTTAGGTTAGATCTAGTAGGATTTAGTGTGCACTAGGTCTAGAGGGATTAAACTTAGGATGGATTTAAGTTGTATTTAGGTCTAATTTGAGTTAGACCTAAAGAAGTTAATGTTGAAGTAGGTCTAAGTTAAGTTATATCGGGTTAATCCGGTGAATTGGTTGATTTGGGTTAACCCAAGTTAGGTCAGGTTAATTTGATGAATCAGTTGAATTGGGTTAACTTGAGTTAGGTCAGGTTAACCTAGTGAATCGATTGATTTAGGTTAACCCAAGTTAGGCTAAGTCAACCTAAGTTTGGTTAGGTTGGCTCGGTGAATTAGTTGATTTGGGTGAACCTGGTTTAGGTTGGGTTGACCCGGTGAATCATTTGATTTGAGTTAACCCGAGTTAGGTTGGGTTGACCCAATGAATCAGTTGATTTGGATTAAACACCATTAGGTCAGGTTGACCAGTGATTCAGTTGAATTGACTTAACCCAAGTTAGGTCGGGTTGACCCGGTGATTCAGTTGATTTGGTCTAAGTTGTTTTAAGCTAAAAGGATATTTAAATTGTGTTAGGTCTAAGTTGGATTAGACCTGGAGTGGTTTAAATAGGCTAGGTCTAAGTTAAGTTAGACCTAGGGTTGTTTAGTTTGAACTATATCCAAATTAGGTTAGATCTAGTAGGATTTAGTGTTCACTAGGTCTAGGTAGATTAGACTTAGGATGGATTTAAATTGTATTTAGGTCTAATTTGAGTTAGACCTAAAAAGGTTAATGTTGAACTAAGTTAAGTAAGATCTATGGTGGTTTAGTTTGAATTAGATCCAATTTAGGTTAGATCTTGTAGGATTTAAGTTAAAACTATTTAAGTTAGGTTAGATTAAGTAGTGTTTACGTTGGACTAAGTCTAGTACGTTTTAGGTTGGACTAAGTCTAAGTTGGGTTAGACTTATGATGGTTTAGGTTGAACTTGGTCTAATTTGGTTAGGTCAAGGATGGTTTCGGTTGGACTAGGTGTAAGGTGGGTTAGACTTAGGATGGCTTAGGTTATACTAGGTCTAAGCTGAGTTAGAGCTAGTAGAGTGTGGAGAGGCCTTAGATGAGGCTAGGGATCAATTTGGGTAGAACTGTTTCCATTGTGAATTTAGGTGTCATGGTGGTCATTGGCGTTCATAGGGAGGTTTCTAGGGTTTTGGGTTTCCTAAGTGACCTAGAGCATGTCTTACACATGTGGGCGAAGGGGCGGGTTGCCAAAACCCTAAACCAGTTTAACCAAAGGTTTGAAGGTTTGAGCATGTCTTGATGAGGCCCAAAAGAGCATAAATCTAGTCTGAGGCTATGTGTAGGTGAGTGGGTAGACCCTCCCAAAAGTGAGGTCAACAACTCCTACCTGAATAACAAAGTTTAAAACCTAAGCTATCAATCTCCTTAATTTTTTTCTCCAACCCATTGAGTTTCTTATATACAAAAGATGTTTATCTTCCAATAAACCATATTATCTATGAATTCCATTAATTTACTTATGAGAGTACCTATATTCCAAGATTCTATCCTAAGATTAGTAAACATATTACTTAAAATATTTCATAAACCATTTAAATTTAATTTGTTATCATATGCTTTTTAGGGAAGATTGAATTCCATCAGAGTCAAACATAAGAAGCCTTAAATTTTTTATAAATATTAGATGTTAGAAAATTGAAAACTAGTGGAACATAAAAGTAAATTATGCAAGTTATCTTAATTTGTTCGTTGAGGGATTAAACTTTCAACTAAAATGTCATATGTTTAAGGCTTTACTTATATGATATGAGTGTATTTGCTATAAAACTTGGTCAGATGTTAAAAAAAAAGAAGCTTCAATGAAACAAAGGATAATCTTAAATAAAAAAATTAAAAAAATCTAAAAATGTTTGATCTTTGGGCGCCTAGTCGATAAAAAACTGATGAGAATTTAGTAAATAAGTTGTTGCAGCAGAGCGTTAGTTCATAGACATGGAACTATATATTGATTAAGATTTATGTGGGTTTGAGAAACTCAAAAAATGATCCAAGCACTTAGTAAGTATATTTAATCTTTTGAATTTGAATTTGAATTTAAATCTCATACTTATGTGGCAAATATGGTTTACTTGGGAGAATTTATTATAATGATTGTTAGTCAATAGAGGTAGTAAAAATAGTAGGAAGATTCATACATACCACTCATTTTCCGTGAAATTATGATGGAAAATAATGAGAATCTTAAGCATTAGAAGATTTGAAAATATAATAAATACTTTTTTATTTTGTACAAAAAGAGATTGAAATCAAAATTTCACTACTTTTAAATATATTTCACTTTAGAGAGCTATCAAATTATCCCTTACAAAAATTCATCATCATGAATTAATTTTATCAAGTTTTATTCTCATTTTGATATGTTTCTATAAATGGTTAACTAAATCATCTCATTGTGCTGGTGTTTATTTTGGACATATCACATGCTTAACTCAGAAAGTAAATACAATTCATAAAAAAGTAGAAAGAGTGAAATCAGAATTTTATTCTCTAAAAATATTTTTCTTTTTAAATGCTATCAAATATCCATTATAAAAATTCAATGTTCGGAATTAACTTCATCAAGTTTAATGCTCATTTTGTTTTATTGCAATAAATTGTTAGCTAAATATATCATCTTATAATGTTAATTAGTATTTTTTAAGCTTATCTTACATTTAATTAAAAAAGTGAAGAACAATTACTAGAGACACGTACCAACTAATAGAGATAAACATAAAATATAAGAAATAAATAGGCTTTAAAATTAAGTCAAAATAAAATAACCCTTCATCCTAACAATAGGTATTATTATCTCTCAACTTCATGCATCCATTATTTCTCACAACAACAAATACATCAAAATAGCTATTGATATTGCAGCTAGATAAGGCTTATCATATTATTTAGACAGCCCTTGATAAGATTGTGATAGAGAATGAGAGAAATTATAAAAAGATTAAAGATGGCAAAGGAGATTTGTGGCTATAAAAAGTAAGAATATATGATGAGGGCGGCGGTGGGAATTTAATGTTGTTTAGGAGGAGATGTTAATGGTGGTAAATGAGGTTTGTAGTGGTTGGTTGGTGGTGCTAGTGTCGGCGGTGGGGTTGGAGAAGAGTTATCCTAATTTGAAGGAGGTGGAGCTTGTGTTGGTGGCAGAGAATTATAATAATATGGTTGTGGGGAGATAAAAACGATGGGTCGAAGAGTTTGATTAGCTACAGAAGGCGATGATGGAGGTGGGGAGTTGTACTAGTAAGGGGGTGTTGAAGATAGTGGGGGTGGTTGTGGAGAATTGTAATAATAAGGAGATGATGAAGAATAAGATGGTTGGGATGGAGATTTATAATAGTAAGTAGGGGGAAAAGTTGGTGATGGAGCTAGTGACGAGCCATAATAGTATGGAGGAGCTGATGGTGAGGGTTGGGGTGGAGAATCATAGTAGTAAGGGGGTGATGGAGATAAAGATGGTGGTGGTGAAGATTTTTCATAAGAAGAAGTTGACAGAGATGGTGATGAAGCTGGAGGGATGCTATAGTATGTAGGAGATGACGAAGGAGGAGACTGATAATAATTGGCCAGAGTTGGAGGTGGGGGAGAATTAGAATTGTATGGAGAAGGTTTGGGCTTCTCACAATCTTCATAAGGAATCTTAGGAGCAAATGCAAGAGTTTCTGCCTTAAGCACAACGAGCTCATGTGATTTGACTATGACTTTGAGTGGGGCTCCCTTATTGAGGTTAGTGGGAATCTTGCACTTTGAGCCCTTTGGTGCTGCATGTAGCTCAACCCTGCAAGCCCTTGCTCTATGCTTCCAGAAAGGGAATCCCTTCACATTAACACTGTATTTTCCGAAGTGTTTTGTCTTCCCATAGGAGACATAAGTTTTGTCTCCAGCATCACAAGTCACTTTGACTATGGCATCTACTCACAAAAGTTTGAAATATTACATGTTAGTCATTTAGAAAATGTCGATGAAGAAAAGAAAAACTCTTATAAGATATTTTCTTTAATTGCTCAAATTAATATATTTTTAACATTTTTTTTTATTATGAAAACATGTGATGTTAATTTCATCACTTATTATGTTAAATTCCCCATTTATATAATATGCCACATAAAAAGATACAAAAAATATTAGATTTGATTTTGAACATTAAAGTAATTAAAAGTCAACTTACTTATTTTCACTCAATTCCTATGTAATTACATATCAAACACCTAAACTTTAAATTTTACATATATACACCATCCTACCTATTCATGAAAAGGTGTATTTCAATTTTTAAAAGTAAAAATATGAAACTTACTATGTAATATGAAAGATTTGGATGGTATTAATGTAAAAGTCAAACTTTAGGTGTTATATATGTAGATTCATAGGAATTGAAGGGTATAGGTAAGCTATTGAACCTTCCACCTTAGAACTCCTTAATTTATTTCCATCTAATATACTTACACATTCAAGAAAACATCAATTAAATTAAGTAATCCATTCATTTATAAATCAATTCAATAATTTGATTATGATATTTTGAGCAAAATTATTTTTACCAAATAATTGGTATCGCCTTTGATATCTAAAATTATATATAAAAAAAAGGTTGAAATTTTAAAGAAAATTCGACGAGGAAGCAACTTGTATTTCCTAATGTAGATAAATGATTGATAAAATAAAAAAAAACCTATATAGAACACCAAAATCATGCGTAAATTCAAACTTATTTAGTCAGTTTTAGCAGATAGATATTCTTATCCTTGGAATAATCATGGCTTAATATCTCTTTTCTTACACCCAAATAGATATCCAAGTTTGCTCACCTTCCAAAGGTTTTTTGATGTGAGAATCCAAAGGCTGTTTCCAATCGTAGCAATTGAAGCAATAAACACTGCCAACCACCTTAACCAAGAGCTCATGGTGATGATGTTGGGGAGGGGAGTTATAATAACTCGGTGGTGACGAAACTACAGGCGGAGGAGATGAGTTATAGGGTGAAGATTGATAGTCATAGGGTGAAGATGGAGGGGGAGAGTTGTAATTATGTGTTATTGGGGGGGAAGGAGAATAATTTTGTTGTGGTTCATTAGAGGCAAAGGCTAAGTTATTTATGGAGAGGAAGAAAGCTAGAGGCAAAACCATGCTTGGCCACATTGGGAGACCCCTCTTGGGGTTGATGGCCAAAATTCTCATTGGTAGCCGGAGATTTTGGCGGCCCCGACTCCCTTTTTTGAGTTCTTCACCGGAGAAAAGGGAGAGGGAGATATTTTGATTTTCCATTTATGGATGTATTTATATAGGTGGTGGAAGTTGCAAATGTATGTCATATGGGTTTTTTGCATTATATATTGATATGATGAAACGGTCTTCGCTTAGTCTTCGTTTTCTTCCTAATTAAGAAACATTTTTCTCTTATCTTGTTAATTTCATAAATATTTTAATTTCATATTTTTTTGTTTTTTGTTTGTATAGCGAGTTCTTTTGGTGCATAATTTGTTAACAAATGTGGTAAGAACATAGCTATTCAAAACATTGCTCTAGGAGTCTGTTCTGATGAAAATTGTTGGAGTGTTAGGAACTCATTTTCGGAAGCCTGTTCAAATATTTTTTTAATGGAAATCGGGTTAAGAGTTAGTAAATCGACATCAACTATTTCTTTCTTCGTCTAGTAATAATGAATTAACAAGAAGGAAATGGATTACATGAAACTTGTTGCAACATAAATAAACATAAATAAATTGCCGTGAAAAATTTTGCCAAATTATCTCAAAGCTCATAGTTTCATCTTCTCTTTTCCTCCATTTGGCCTATTTACCTCGATGGTTTATAATGCAGGTCGGCTTTCTTTGAATTGTAGAAATAAGAGAGGATAAAATCAGATAAAATTTTAGATTGTATGGGGATACACTTTCAAATCTCTTTTTTTCCTAATTAGATATTTAAATATATCAAAAAATTGCTATTTTCGACATTTGTAGACTTTATTTTTGAAAATGAAATGGCTTATTTTTTGAAATTGTCAAAATACTTAAAAAGATGCTTTCATATATTTTGAAATTAGTACGCCAAAATAAATATTTAGATTTTTAGATTAATTTGCTATTTAGATAATAATTATGCAAATTGTATAGAAAAAGGAATAATTCATACCACCAGAGGTTTGTAAGCACTAACTTATGTATAACTAACAGATTTGAGTATACGGTTATATTTAGTGAAATATCAACAAAAAAAAATCACCCAAAAGTGTTGGTAACCTTATTTAGAACTCTAATTTCTCCAATTATGGATTCTTTTCTAAGATGAATTCTCAAAAATTTTATTTATTTGTTTTTTAAATGTTCTTGTGCCTTTGATTGTTGCCACACCAACAATAACAAGCCTTTATCCCACTAAATGGGGTCGACTACAAGAATACTTTTTGTCCCTTGCATCTTATTGAGTGTCATATTTTCATTCAACTCTAATAGGTTAAGATCATTTCTTACACAATATGCCCAAGACTTTTTAACTCTACCTCTGCCTTTCTTGACATAATTCGAATCCAGAACATCTACTCTCTTAATCGGATCATTTGATGATCGACTTTAATGTGAGTAAACCATCTAAGACGACTCTCTCTAATCTTGTCTGCCACTATACCTATACCAACCCTTTCATGGATACATTCATTTCTTATATCTAAGTAAAGGCCAACATTCCGCACCATATAGAATTACAGGTCTCTCCACTATCTTATAAAATTTTCCTCAAATCTAAGAGGTACTTTTCTCTCACATGATAGGCCCGTTGCATTCCTCCACTTCAACCAACTAATTTGAATTTTAGTAATAACATCTATATCTATATCACCATCCCTTTGAACAATAAACTCGATATATCTAAAATGTTTGCACCTTTTACTGATTTGATCACCCATAGTTACAACTGTCCCACTAGAGCTACTACAGCTAAAATTACATTCCATGTATCCAGTTAAGGCCTTTAAACTTCAATGCAGACCTCCATAATTCAAGTTTTTTCTTGAATTCTCTCTCTAGCCTTGTCAACAAGAAGGATATCATCAGCAAAAAGCATACACCAAGGCACAACCTTTTGTAAATATCTAGTATAAGCATCCATAACTAAAGCAAAATGCTTTGGGCTTAAAGTTGATTCCATATATGATCCAACTAAAAGAGGACAATACTCCATTAATCCTCCTTTCGTTCAAGCACATGTAATAACAACTCTAGCATACATATCTTTAATAATTTGATTATAAGTTATATCAACACCTTTATTTTCTAGAATTCTGCAAGGAACTTCTCTTTAAACCTTTGTTGACCTTGTTTTTGATGAAGGCTGTCAAATCCTGAGTTAGTCCAAATTAGTTAGGCTCAGTGTATCTCCTGTCAAATTGAGCTAATTTGGGTCAATCCAGTTAAACTTTGATTATCGGAAACCAATTCAAAGCTAACCTAAGGTAAACCTGAGCTAACTCAAATCGACCAGGAATTCACTTTGGATCAATCTGACCTAACTCAAGCTAATCTGAACGCAGCTCAGACCTAGGTGACTTGTCGTTGAGGAGCGTTTGACTTCTCATTTGAGAAAAAAAAAGCACACCTAGCCTCGGTCAGGGACAATTTCGGCCAAGGATCAAACAAACATAAAAGACACGACATAAAATCCATCCTAAAAGCCACTAAAACTTAAACTTTAACCATAAAATGAAATCTAGTTTAAGAAGGTATTTTGGAGGAGGCAACCCAGGACTACTAATAAAAAATCTTTCAGTCACTTGTGACTAGTCAAACAACAAACCTAAATGATCCCTAGATGATAAAACCATGGGACCTTGAACAAATCATTCCAACTATCTAAAATAAAGTACAAAACAAAAAAAAAAGTAATCGGCTAATAAGTCTTAAGTAACCTAAAATTTTCAACCCCTAAAATCTGAAAAAAAGACATTAAAACTTTGATGAAACTTTAACGAACAAAGATCGTTGAACAGACCTTTAACCATGCTTCCCGAGTCTATGAAGTTGAGTCTATGAAGATTTCTTTGATGACACAACTCATCGTTATTGATAGGAATCTTTCAGTCGGGGTAGGTTTGACCACCTCCTCTAACTAAGTAGATCAAAGAACCCGACAACCCCGAGATGATGGGAAGTCATGGGCATCTTGACTAATTTGTCCTAAATAAATATAACAACCAATCAATCAAATTTAAAAAGAAATTATGCTAGCTCCATTATGTAGGGACTGTTGAAGACAAAAGGCGTGCATTACTGTTGACCTCACTTTTGTTAAGGTCTAGTCTTTCTTTCTTAGAAGTCGAGGATCTAGCCATATGACTTTCATGTTGACTAAACCATGGCGTCGGGCTCTCTGCTTTCATGTACATTGTATATTGCTTTGGCTATAGAAGTTGGAACCTAGGTGGCAGTTCACTTTGTGCTTCTTTACTCCTTTTGACTCCATTTTGCTTTATTTTTGCTCCTTTTTCTCCAAAACTTCATCTCTTGTACTTGAAACCAAAAACACGCAAAATACCTTTCAGTATAGTGCAATATCATTAAAAATAAGAATAAAATGTATATAAAAAAGGGGCACATTTTAAGGCATGCCACCTAACTTATGTTAACCCAAATCAACTTTAACTAAACCTTGGTCAACTCGACTGAACTCGGGTTAACCCAAATTAATTTGAAATGAACTCTAGCTAGCCTAACCTAACTTGGGTTGACCCAAATCAACTTAAACTAAAATTGGGTCAACCAGACCTATCTTGGGTTAACCCAAACCAATTTAACCAATCTTGGGTCAACCTAACCTAACTTAGGTTAACCCAAATCGACTTAAACTAATCTTGGGTTAACCCGACCTAACTTGGGTTAACTTAAATCAATTAAACTAATCTTGGGTTAACCCAAACAAACTTTGGTTAACCCAAATCATCCTGAAATGATCTCGGGTCAACCCGACCTAACTCGGGTTAGCCCAAATCAACTTAAATAAAACTCGAGCCAAGCCCACCTAATTTGTGTTAACCCAAACCCACTAATGGTCAACCTGACTTAACTCGGGATAACCCAAATTGACTCAAATCAATTTTGGGTCAACCAAACTTAGCCCAATTTAAACTCAAGTGACCTAAGTTAAGGAGTGTTTGACTTCTCATAAGAGAATAAAAGCACACTTAACACATCTCGGAGACAATATGAGCTAAAATGCAAAATATTCATAATAGACACGACATAAAATTCACTCTAAAGGTTACTGAAACAAAAACTTCAATCATAAAATGCAACCTGGTTTGAGATGAAATTTAAGAGGAGGCAGCCATGGTTGCTAGCGAAATACCTTCCCATCACTTGTGACTAGTTTAACTGCAAACCCAATGGTACTGGGAGGACGGAACCATGAGATCTTGATCAGACATTTTAAAATCAAGATTAAAATAAAAATCACAAACAAATCTTATTCGACTAAAAAGGCATAAGAAACCTAAAAATTTTAACCCCCTAAAATCCAAAATAAGACATTAAAACTTGAATGAAACCTTAATGAATAAAGGCCACCAAACACAACTTTACCCCTGCCACTCATTAAGGTTGGCTGACAACAATCTGTAGACATATGCATAACTTGTTGTTCCTATTCCTTATCTTCAGGGCCTCACTCATTGCACGAAAAGGGGTGGTTTGAAGTGTGAGAACCACTATCGTATAGAGTGAGTTCTACTAATGCATATTGAATAGCCTTTTTGAACAGGCTTTCTATGCATTCTTCATCAAGGACTTACACAACCATTGCATAGCTTGCTTCGATGCATTGAACACCAATTGAATTTAAAAATTGGAGTGTAGTGATGTATAGGAAAATTTAAATTTGAAATTTCAAAAATATCTTTACACTAGTCTTAGGACATTATGCATACCATACCCATATAGGTAGCATGATTGAAAATCAAGTAATAAGGCATATAACTCCTGACAAATAACCCGACCTATCTTGCAAACCCAATGACTCTGTGAGGATTTAGATGGTAACTATTTCCAGATAGGATATAAGTCCATATAGGATAGGGTTATGAAGTTTCACCTCTCTGCGCGAACTTCATCACGAGGTTGTTTGTCTAGCTACGACATAAATCCTCACTTTTTGGCCCTTAAATGATTGTATGCCATGCAAAATAAGTCATAATAAAATAACTTCCGTGAGCATGATAAGCTCAATTTCCCGAGGATGAAAACACAACCTTAATCGAGTGTTTTCTTAAGTGGATTCAGATATTTAAGATGTACTTAACTATAGAGACTTGCACTTATAGAAAGAAGAAGATCCATAGCAGACACAAAAATACGAGTCTCTGGTTGTGGGTTATTTTCATAAGATCCTCTTCGTGGACATGCTTCCAAGGCATTTCAATCTGATCTCCTTTCGGACATATGCTGCGGAAGTCATCTATGCGAAGTTCACTTCACAAAAGTCCCCCATGCCCTTTTTCTTGTTTGTGTTCATCATCATATACGCTTGCTTTCTTATTCCTCTCTCATCCAGATCATATGATCCAAAAGAGAGTTTACTCAGAGAAGAGATTACATGACGATAGACAAGTTGGTGATTCCCCAATAGATAAACTACAAAAATGATAAGACTGGAGCAGGGCTCGGAAATTGCGTTCACAAGTGAATGGAAACAAAAAAAAATTACTTATAAAAAAACTTGTGATTAAGACCTACAAAATGTTGATAGAAAACCATAGTGTCGTTTTCAAACTATTGATCACTTTGTCAAAAAAAAAGTTGATTACTTTCTCACAGAAAAAACTATTTAACACTGTGAATCATTATGAGGAAAGAGAGAAGAATATTATGAGATAGGGTTACTAAGCCAGAAATTGCATACCGCACACAAAAAACCGCACGATAACATTGTCGACGCATTGAATGCTAGAACCCACACACCCCACTGGAGAGATAGAGATCGAGATACAAGTGGGGAGAGGCAGTCAACAAAGTCGTAGAGAGCGAGAGAGAGGAAGAGAGGCTCATACGAGAGGGGATTAGGGGAAGAGGCAAAGATAGAGTGAGAGAGGTAGAAAATGAGAGAAAGTTAGGACTTCGAGCGGTGCTGGGGAAGCGAATAAAAGTATAGGAACATATGATGGGTAATGGGTTACGACATTCGCGAAAGTAGACCGACCTCGATTCGAGCTGAGGTCGGATTAAAATCAGATCAAAATAGTTTAGATCTTTTTATTTGGCTTGTAGCTCGACTCCAATATTTCGAGCCGATTTTGATTTGAGTTAAATTTTGATTCAATTTTTGAGCAATTTACGATCTTCGAGCCAATTTCACAACCCTACCCATAGCTACTTGATCAAATGGCTACATTGATTCCTTTTGATCATAAGGTTTTTTTTATGATTTGAGGATCTTAACAACAACAAAATTGAGTGATCAAGGGCTTGTTAGTTTTCTCTGGTCGAGATGCTATTTTTAATTTTTTTAAAAAAATATTAAATTTGGAGTTCATTTGACTCTCCAATTAATTTCTCAAAGCCTCCAAATGTGGTTTAATTGTTTGATCTAGGCTTGATTGGGCCCAGATTGTGCCAATTTTGGTTTCACTGGGTTCAACTTGTGGAGACAATCCATTTCACTATAAGTTTGCTGAAATGAGAGCTCTTAGATAATTTTTTGATTTGAATCTCAATATATTTTTCTAAAAATATGCCCTAAGATTTGCACCAAATTATGAAATTTCATGATGACACATATCACTATTATATTTATCTTAAAAATCAATTTAGTAATTTATAAAAGGTGCATGTACATACATACAACCTAATTCCTATGTATTACATATCTAACACCTAGTTTTTTACTTCCTACATTTATAGCACCCAAAGTTTACATATAACATAAAAAATATCACATTTTACTTATTAAAAAAAATGAAATACACCTTTTCATGCATTTGCAAGGTGGTATGCAGATGAAAATTGAAGTTTAGGGTTTCAACATGTAAATACATAGAAATTGAGTGGTATGCATGTAAATCTTCCTACAAAGAAGTATAGTGATTAAAAACTATATTAGAATATTTTGGGTATATTTTTGTCGTTGGATTACACAACATAGCTTTTCTCTGATTCTTCCCATGCGCGCCGCCGGGGGTTCGGGTTAGCGCTTCCTTTAGTTATGACTTCTCTACAAACTACAAGCTAGGGATTCTCGCGCTTCTCCTTCGCCACAGGGTAAAACAAAAATGGCGCCGCAAAGAGGTGATTCTGCTATCTAATCTTCGAATTTTTGTTTCAATATATTATCGATTCTAAACCGGGATCACCTATTAGATCTCCCTGGGTTCTATTTCGATCCGGAGAAGAATCGATATTTTCCCATCAAAGGTCCACTCCCGGGATCGAAACGAGCTCGCCCTTTCTCGTCCTCCTCTTCTTCATCAAAGGAAGGCTCGGCTTCAGGCAAGGTAAAATGCCAGAGTTATTTCCCTTTGTTTCTAATTTATTTGTGGAATTAAAGTAGAATTTGGAATAGAAGTCCGTGGACTTGAACCTCTTGGTGGAGAAAGGGAAACTTCTGTAAAATTTGCATAACAATTACGTTGGTTTTTGTTCTTTTTTAAAGTGACGTTTAGAATGAAGTTTTGTTGTAATAGTATACTCAGTTTGAACTGCAACTTCAACCAAGGCAACTCGCCCAAACTCAAAAGCTACTTACTCGCTCCATACTTAGCTAGACGGTGAATTCTCCATATTAGTTAGTGACTTCGTGCAGCAAGTTGGCAACTTCGTTCAATAAATTCGACAATGTTGTCAAATCATACATACATTCATACATCCAAACATACTTATATTGTGGGCTACCCATGTTAAGAATCTTAATGCGCTTTCTTATGTTTTTATTAGACTTATATATAGTGTTAAAAACCTTAGACTGAACTTATAAATAGGAAGTGGAGATTGTGACAAAAAATTTTGGACACTCAAGTCTATACCTTTGGCCATTTAGTAATATCACAAAACTTCTCTCTATAGCTGCTCTTTCCAATTTTATAAGCTTTGTATGTGAGATTCTATTATTGCCCGTAGACATTTTTAGATCCAACATTCTCTAAAGTGCAGTGAGTGTGAATTAATGCCAAGAATCAGAATCCAGATACATTGCGTCAAGTAGAATAACATGATCAAGAAGCCTTAGGAATAATGGAAAACCAAAACTTTATAAAAAATAGACAATTCAAAGAGATATAAAGAAAGATCATGGCGTTGGTCTAGGGAAATTTGGATCCTTTTCTAAAATCTTCTGAAGGATAGAGATGCTTGAGGGGTCCTCAAATTCAATATTTTGAGGGAACTAGGTAGCGCCTATGTATTTAGTTCAAGTTCGTGCTGGATGAAACATATTATTTAGATGGTAATGAAAAATCTATTCCCCCCTCATTAATTTAAAAAGAAAATCTTTGCTGACTAATGCTTCTTAAGGGAAATATGGTGGCAAACCCTCAATAAAGTTCAAGATCTCTAACCATGGTTCCCACAAAGGGAGGATAACCTTGTAACTTACTTTGAGTCAACCACCTGCTTGCTGAATATCAATCATGTTTTAATTTGTAGCTTGTTCTTCATGGTCTTCAAGGAGCCATCTCTTAGATGATTCTCACACCTTGGTTGGGGAACTAACATCTTTTGTTGTGTTCAAGAGACACTTCATCACTGTTGAATAACTTGTAATTATGTAAGAACCCAGTGATTTTTTGTAAAAATTATCACTTGTTACTTAAATTAGATGCTAAATGCCTTTTAGAACTTGTAGTCACCTTTGGCATGCTAACTCAAGTACTGAAAGAAGGATAGTTTAGACACGCACTTGGAGCTATGTAGCAGAGTGCATCTATGGAAATGTTGGAACTCACAGATAATCACATAAATGCAGACGTCTATAGTCTACCGGAGGTATGAACATCTCGATTCCTTGAATACAGGAACTCCTGACTACATCAATGCCAATCAAGAAAAATAGTTGTAGCTTCAATACAACCAAAATTAAAATCTACCATTATGTTCTCTAGGATTGACCACCACTTTATTAGCATGTGCGATGAGTGAACGTGAGAACTCTTTGGGACATTTTCTTTTGACAAACAAATTGTTTGTAGTTGCTAGGAATGTCAATCACGTCCCTTTGAGGGTTTTCTATATTGAGTTGGTGAACACGATTAAAGAGAAATAATACTTTTGTCGACCACCTTTGTTATGTTCATAGCTCCATATTCTGTGTTTGAAGAATATTATGTTTTTAATAAAACCATGACCATGGCATGGAGGATTGTCAACATCTTTGTGGTATAGTTCAAGAACTTATAATATGAAGGAAATTAAAAGTGTGTGGGATGCGTAGAATGAAAGAATACTAGTGATTAAAAAGAGAGAGGAGATGTAGCCAACCTGACATGAATTATCCAAATAACAGGGAACAAACCTTGAGTAGGAAATACTTCTAAGGGAAGTGTCTCGTAGTAATGTGGCTTGGAATTCTTATTTTTACTTGCCAAAATTCATAGATTTTGATTAATATACTTTTATAATTCAAGGATTTGTCCAATTATTCTTAGGTCCTCTGTTTGGAAGGCATGACAATTTGAATAGTGATGCGCTTCTTAGATGACCAACACAAGACGTTTGTCTCAAATTTATTGCACGCCTCACCTCATATTTATCAAGCTGTTTGCTTCATTTATTTAGATTTTTTTTTCTTTTAATTTCCTTCTTAAAACAACAATTCTGTTTCGCTCAAACCTGCACTCGCTTGCACACGTACGATCTCCCCTCTTCTCATGATATCCTAGCTGACCGTCCTAACATTGCCAGTTGCTTTCATCACTGTCACCATCATATGTTGCTCTTGCCACCTCATCTTAAATCGCATGATCTCCCCTGCAGTGCTCGGTCTTCCTTCTCACGCAAACCCAACTAGCTCTAACACTGCTGTTGCCCTCATCGCCTGCTGCTTCTATCATCGCCATCATCTCTTGCAATCGCTTTGCCACATCTTGTACTTCCACCACCACTGTAGCTTTTCTCCGTTGCCTCTGGCTATGCCTAATCTCCTTTCTTACACCACCACCCTAGTGTCGATGTCATTGCCACCACCATTTACTAGTGCGCCTCGACGCATCACCCCATTTTAACCAAGTTTCTTTATCTCAAGTATACCTACTTAGGGTTGTAAATGAACCTATGGACTCGATGAACGACTCAAACTTGATTCAATTAAAACTCGATTCAGCAGACACAAATTATTAAATAAATAAGTTTGAACATTTAAAAAAAAAAAACTCGATAATTGAATGAAACAAACATAAATATGGTTCAACTTGTTGATTTATGTTCATGAACAAACTTATTTGTTGTTCAACAAATAATTTGTTAAATAATATGTAGTTATATGATATATTATTTAAATAAAATTCAATTAACTGAAATTTATAATTAAACATTTAATAGTAACATGTTACAATTTAATTTCAACATGCATATGAATGTAATATAATTTATTCTTATATTTTTTATTTTAATATTTTTGTTTGTTAGTATTTATTTATATTTTATGCTTGCAAGAAATTTTTTTGGCAACTTATATATTTTCTTATTTAATTTGTGCAAAGTACTTGAATACTAATTCATGATTTATTTGATTCTTTATTTATTTAAGTTTATAAAAAATATTTGTTGATAACATTATATAAAAAGTGAAGCATACATTCAACATTTTCAGCTTATTTATTAACTTGCTCAAGTCGTCTTCCAATTAAAATAAACAAGCTAAATATGAACATATATGTGAAGCTAAACTCGAGCTCAAGTAGAACATGAAAAACTTATAATATGATTAAGCCAAATCCAATCAATGACATACTTGGCTCTACTTATCTTGATTATGGCCCTATATCTACTTTCCCCACTCTTATTTTCTATGTGGTAATAATCTTTGGATCCAAAAAAAATTATTTATTTTGAATATTTGTAATTCTTCAAATTTATTTTAACTTTGCTTACTAAGATTGTCTTATGTCTTACTTGCTTTAATGTTAAATATTTTCTTCACTTGATGTCTTATGCTAGTTTAATTACTTAATGTCTACATTACACTGTTACTATGAAGTTTGTGCTATTTGTTAAATGTTACTATGCGCTTACGCAATTTGATATTTGATATTGACATAGTCCGTCACTTCTTACTATGTTAGGATATTAATATGTCTTTCTCTAATATTTCTACATAGCTAATATATTCATTTTTACCTTTAATTTGACTCTCTTATGCCTGAAAATATTTTGAGCCTTATGTCTTGCATTATTCCTCAATTGCACAATTTTAAATTTTGTTTGGGCCTCAATATTCAAAGATTTTTTCTTTTAGTCAGGTGTCATGCTGAAAATCCTTGACATTGAAAAATTAAAAAGTTCAGCATGGTGAAAGATTTATAGGATATTTTAGGAATTGTTCTCCAAAGCATGCTATTTACATTATCAAGACTCTTCCCACATCCAAAGAGATTCACTTGTCTCCTATGTTTTGCGTTCAAGTTGATTTGATATTCTCTACTCACAACTTTCAATTTCTTAGCTTGGTATTCGTCTTTTGAAATGATAGCACTAAATGAACAAGTTCTTCGGCGACGTCAAACTCAGCAAGGGCACCTTCTAAACTTTTAATTCTATAGCTTTGCCATCTCTTACTCAACCTTTCTCTTGAAGCTAGCCTTGAATTTATTAACATACTTAAATAAAGGTTAACTTATTCGATGCATTTAAGTTAAATCGTATTTATATTAGTTGGTGGTCATTTTGATAGATCTAAGTTAAATGACACACACACACACACACACATATACATATACATATATATACATATATAGATATTTATATAGATATATACATATATGTTCATATGTATATTGATATATACATAAATGTATAGATATATACATATATAGATGTATACATATATGTATATAGATATATACTCATTTTTGTAGATATAGATATATATGCATATATGTTGATATAGATATACACACACATGTGTAGACATACATATATACACACATATATGTAGATATAGACACCCACACCCACACCCACACCCACACAATATAAAAACATCAAAAACACATCATTAACAAATTTTAATATCTTTAATTTGTGTGTGCATTTTGAGAAAGTCTTTCAACACAACATGTGTGCAGCGGCATCTTGCGTATCAAAACTCATGCAAATGCATTGTGATGCGTGCATATAGCAAATATACTCACATTTGCTCTGACGATAATTCTACGTTAAACTTAGTTAAACCTTAAGTCTTCGAGAATGCTGCACAGATAAAGAATGAAGTTGGTTTAGATTTGTCTTTGCTTTGATAAACATGGAAATGTTTAAAGTTTATAAAATATCTTTTTTCAAAATTATAAAAATTAAATACATATCACACCCTTTTGAGCAGATTGTCATGGCTTTAGGGGATGGTTGTAAGTCACTCTTTAATCATTCTGATCTTCCATATGACAAGGACCGGAGTGGATAAGACTGAGTCCTCATTTGACCTATTTGATTCTCCTCCTAATAAGGGTTGTAATTGACAAGACTAAGCTCTCACTGGTCAATTCTATTCTTATCGCCTTAATGATATTTAAATTATAGTCCTCACTTAAATAATAATTAAAAATAATTTAAGTATTTCAAATTTCTCTGATGATAATCGTATTGATTGTAAATTTTAATTGGAGGCGTCTATTTTTAAAATTAAATCCAGAAAATATTTGAATAAACCCAATTGATTTAGGTTATGAGTTCGATCCTACGTAAACAGGACAATGTGTTCAATGTTATTTAAATCTTCGATGATGATAATGTTGGGTCGCGTTGATAGTGAATGCTAATTGAATAGTCCTCTATATAAAATTAGAATAAAAACATATTTGAATAAACTTTTTTGATTTATTTTATTAACTGATTCTCTATAAGAGGGATAAGGCCAACAATGTTTAAAATTACTCAAATTCCTGATGATAGTCGTGTTGAATATAAATCTCAATTAGAGGATTTATTTCTAAGATGCTTTCAAATTCTATAAATGAAAATTTTTATAAAAAATATGTAGAGCGCCAAAATAATCAATTGACTATTCACATTGGGCTATTTTAGTTCTAGAGTTTATAAAAATACTAAATTAGTCTCTGGATTGTTTTCATATGAGCCCAAATAATCCTCATTGGAGACTATTTAAGCCGTATTTAAAGGGTCTGGAGATTAAATTGACACTTTGGGACTAAAATGACGCTCCTGCAAAGAGTTAGGGATCCATTTCGACACTTTTCTCATAAAAAATATTAAACTAAAAAATAATCAAATGAAATTAATCACCAAAATTTTAAAATAAACGTGAGAACTCTTTGGGACATTTTCTTTTGACAAACAAATTGTTTGTAGTTGCTAGGAATGTCAATCACGTCCCTTTGAGGGTTTTCTATATTGAGTTGGTGAACACGATTAAAGAGAAATGATGCTTTTGTCGACCACCTTTATTATGTTCATAGCTCCATATTCGGTGTTTGAAGAATATTATGTTTTCAATAAAACCATGACCATGGCATGGAGGATTGTCAACATCTTTGTGGTATAGTTCAAGAACTTATAATATGAAGGAAATTAAAAGTGTGTGGGATGCGTAGAATGAAAGAATACTAGTGATTAAAAA
>NW_018165255.1:13643-20707 GCF_001263595.1 Phalaenopsis equestris | reverse complement strand
ATTCAGCAACTTCAATTACTCCGTCAATAGCCATCCATGTGTCATATCCTTGTGCATGTATCCACACGTGATTTGGCTATTTTTTGAGCAGCCTTTATTGTAGCTTGGCTCAATTTAATAAATAGTAGGTAAGGAGAAATTTTGATATGCGAGGTTATGGATACTCAAGCCTATAACTTTAGCTATTGAGCTTCTCCCCCTCCACCTTTTTCTAAGCTTTGTAATGAACTCGCTTAGCTCACCTAGGCTCAAAAGCTAGGTTCACACCATACTCAGTTAGCCAACAACTTCACCTATCAAGTTAGCGACTTTGCTCATCTATTCAGCAACTTCAATTACTCTGTCAATAGCCATCCATGTGTCATATCCTTGTGCATGTATCCAAACGTGATTTGGCTATTTTTTGAGCAGCCTTTATTGTAGCTTGGCTCAATTTAATAAATAGTAGGTAAGGAGAAATTTTGATATGCAAGGTTATGGACACTCAAGCCTATAACTTTAGCCATTGAGCTTCTCCCCTTCCACCTTTTTCTAAGCTTTGTAAGGTTCTGGTTCCACGGTCATTTCTGGATCCAATAATAGGGATAGCTGAAATCGAAATTTGCTTTGTGTATGAATCACTCAAGTTAAGTTTTGAGTTGTTGGGTTGGCTTTAAAAATATCTTGAGTGGGTTTAGATTTAAGGGCCATTTGCTCTAAGACTTTTAAGTCTCCCACACTTAAAGTTTAGGCCAAATATTTGAATCTGACCTTGTAGCAAAATACAACAGAGAACAAAACTTTTCAGTTGTCATTTTTCATTCTTTTGGGAAAAGATTTTTCTAGAACTGAGAATTTTGTAGATTGAATCGAAATATTTCCAAAGGTTCATGTTCGATTTTGTAGATTTATTTGATTTTTTACCAAAAGTTGGTTGTAAATCATAGAGCTGATCATGAGGTGGTTGACCAATAGAGATAGCCAAACCTCTTTGATGGGAAAGGCATGAGATTCATTTTTTAATCTAATTTTTATGATTTTTTAAGCCATGGAACTAGACTATTTAATAAAGAGCTATATTTTTAATTTTTGTAAAAGTTGAAGCTCGTATAATTTAATGGGAAGATAAAATTTTGGCCAAATATTACAATACAAATTGTATTAAGATAATGCTAATTTTACTACTCATATTCTTGATTTCATGCATCATATGGTATCCGTGGAATTTAGGAGGGACTTTCTTAGAGGAAAAAACTCTATAATTTTTCATTCATCTAATAAAATCAAATAACAAGTGTATATACATCTCATACTAACACTAATACCATTGGTGGGAAGTTCAAATCATCATGATAAAAAGGAAAGAAATACAACCCAATAATAAATAATTAAGGGAGAATACTTTCTCCTCCTCTAATGTAGTAGCCGACCGATAGTTTTCTAAACCGTAGGTAAACCCATGTGGTCCATGAATGCATACATATCAACACTCTCTTAAGTTGGGTTGTATATGTCATACATCCCAAACTTGCTACTGAGATTACTTAAGTGGTGCCGAGGAAGAGCTTTGCTAAGAATATCAACAATCTAATACTGAGTTGGGATATAACTTACTTGGACAACCCCTCCGTTGATCTTCTCAGAGATGAAGTATCTGTCAATTTTTGGTTCAATCATTGTGTATCATATTTTTTAAAATGTTGATGGCTGATTGATTATTATAGAACATCGTAATAGTGCTTTTATTCTCCATGTGTAGCTCCACCGGTAATTTCTTTAGCCACATCCTTCACAAATTCTCATGGTCTGGAGAAGATACTCAGATTCTGCACTATCTGCTACCACAACTTGCTTTTTTTACTTCTCAAAGTGACTAGGCTACCTTATACAAATGAACAGTAATCCGTGGTAGAATTCTGGTAGTCATTTCTCCTGATCAGCTAGCATTAGTGTAGATCTCAATGTGATGATTCTCGTTCTTTTTGAATATCAATCTTCATCCTAGAGTCATCTTTAGGTGCCTCAGAATTTGAAAGACCGCTTCCAAATGATTTTCATTTGGATTGTTCATATGTTGGCTCTCTACATCTGCAGAAAAACAAATATCAGGTTTTGTATATGACAGATAAATAAGTTTTCACAAAAGTCTTTGATACCTACCTTTTTCAGCTGGGATGTTATCCTCTTCTTTTGATGTTTGTTGATTGAGATCTATATGAGTATCTGTTGATTTGCACCCCAACATTTCTGTCTATTTTAATAAGTCAAAAATATATTTTCTCTGGGATTTAACAATGCCTTATTTAGATCTTGCTACTTTCATTCTAAGGAAGTATCTTAAAGTTCTAAGATCTTTGATATCAAACTATAATTGTTTCAGTTTTGCTTATGTTATTGTCTGTAAAAATAATATCTACATATAAAATAAAGATGATTATCATACCTTTTCGATTTGATTTCATAAACAAATTGTGATCAGCCTGACACTGATAGTACCTATTGGTAAGAATAGCCTTGGTAAACCTTTCAAATCATGTGTTGGGAGGATTGTTTCAACTCATACAATGATTTCTTTAGTTTGCACACTAGCTGATTATTTGTGTTGTTCATTAATCCCTGAGGTATCTTCATATACCCTTCTCTCTCAAAATCTCAATTGAGAAATGAATTTTTAATGTCTAACTGATGTAAGGGTTAATCCTTGTCGACAACCAATGACAGTAATACTTTTACTATGTTGAGTTTGGCCACTGGTACAATTGTTTCTTAGTAGTCGATCTCATAGTACTGAGTGAATCACTTTGCTAAAAATCTAGACTTGAACATTTTTATGCTCCCACCTGCTTTGTATTTAACACTGAATACCCATTTGCACTCTCTAGTTTTTTTTCCAGGTGGTCGAGTTGTGATTCAGGTATTGTTCATTTCTCTTGTGCTCTTTCCTCTTGTGTTTCACTATGTGTTGGCGCAGCCTTTATGTCAATACTTTGGTTATGTGGAGTTGGTTCTGTTGATTTGCATTTGTATGTTATATGTTCACTATGTTTTTTCTTTCTGGTGTATACATAGAGTTCTTAATTCTTATTGCGAGCTGTGGGAATATTTAGTGTATTAGTAGGTTCATTTTCAGGTTGATTAGTGAGGACGAGAATGAGTTCATTAGCGATATAAGAGAGGTGAGCTCGAGGTTAATGCTGCCATAAATATGATATTCTTTACAAACTCCCCCTAAATAATAGATTTTGGGTAATTTTCAAAGATGGTGACATCCATGGAGTTGCAGAATTTTTATGTTTATTGAGAGTGTCATTGATTCCCTCTTTTGTTTAAAGAGTAACCCACACATATGCATTTGATTTACTTCGGATCAATTTTGGGATGACGTCTTAGATGGTTTGGTCACATTAAACGTCGACCATCAAATGATCCAATTAGGAGAGTAGATGTTTTAGATTCGACTTGTGTTAAGAAAGGCAGAGGTAGACCTAGGAAGACTTGGGCTTATTGTATTAAAAATGATATTAATTTACCTAGAACAAATGAAAATATGACACTAAATAGGACGGAATGGAGAAAAAAGGATTCATGTTGCCGACCCCATGTAGTAGGATTAAGGCTTTGTTGTTGTTGTTGTGGTTGATGTAAATAAACAAAAGCGATGCGACCAAAAATTTTTAATGATATGTTACAGGCGAAGGACTGAATACAGAGGTAGAATTTTATGAGGGTATTGAGAGATTTGTTGAAGTTTAACACTCTGTTGGACATCTTATTTATTGGATAAGTGGATGTGAGAATTGCATCTCCCAAGAAGTGCTTTTAGTACATTGTTAATGAATAGAATTGAACGGGTCATTTCAAGGAGAAATTTGTTTTTTCTCTCAGCCACAAGATTTTGTTGGGGTGTGTCACCATAAGAGCTTAAATAAATGATGTCTTTTTTAGATGATAAAGGTCGAGAGTGGAGTTGTAGTAATCATTTGCATTATCAGTTTTGAGAATTTGAATTTTTCTTTGAAATTAGGTGAAGATCATATTTTGAAAAGTTTCAAATATGTTGACATATTCAAAATTTTCTTTCGTGGGAAAGATCAAAGTGGTTCTAGTTTGATCATCAATGAAGGTGATGAGTCACCTGTCCCTATTTATATTTTTAATTTTTATTGGCTCTAGATATCATTATGAAGCATTAAGAAGGGATTTCTTGGTTTGTACTTTAAGCTTGAGTATATTTGTCGAGTATGTTTAACAAGTTGGCAAATTTCACATTGATAATAATTAGGTTTTTGTTGACAAATAAATGGAGATACATTTTTTTAATATAATAGAAATTAGGATGCTCATGGCGAAAATGACGTAACATAACTTGACCATTATGATAAATAGACTTAGATATAAAAATTAACTCTAACTCGAAGGATTGTGAATGGTGAGATGGTCTTTTTGAAGTGAGTCCTAGTGAGAAAATAAAGTTCATGATACATATAAGCAATCTTAATCAACTTCTGAGTCCATCACCTAAAATTCACATAAATTAGGGTTGAAATTAGTAACACGATTCGTGACACGAGTGAGTTTACTAATAAACAATAATTTGTAGTAAAGTTTATGAACATAGAACACATATTGAAGAATAAGAAGCTTCACACTTCCTCTTCCTTCCACAGATGAGAGAGAGCCATCTACGGTTTTAACTGCAACATGGTATTTGCAAGAATGGAAGGATTGGAAAGTAATGATATCACTTGTCTTGCAGTCAGATGCTCTAGAGTCCATTATCCGCGGCGGATTCTTCTTGTTAGGAGCAACAAAAATAGATGAAAGACTACATTGATGTGCTACAAGGCTAGTAGAAGACTCATAACATTGTCCTAAAAGTCTTTGGAGAGCTTCAAGTTATTTCTTGCTGCATGGACTATGTTAACGAGGCATGTCTTCCTTTGATGTGGTATTTACTTGATTTTTCCCTTCACTGTGGACATTATTGGGCTTCCAATCTGTAAGTTTTTCATAAATATTCCAATAATTCTCCTTCAGATGATCAAACGCCTTGCAGTGTTAACACCACGACCTATTCCTCTTTGATTTGTTATCCTGAGATGGTTTGTGAGTGTATAAAGCCGAGCTGTCAACCTTTTTTATAATGGAATTACCTACCATCATGAGCTTCTTCCCGCTTTATTCATTTCGTACTTCAACAAAGGGGGAAGATATTTGGTTCCCATGATTCTTTCTCCAACTTCATCTGGTTTCTTGTTGAGTCCTAGAATGAATGTGTTGTTTTTGTTGTCTATTCAACAAGTGTTTTGTAAAGGGCAGAGTCTTGTGAGTACCTCCATGTGTATGTTTCATATTTATCTAGTTGGAGCCAATATTTGGAGAGTGTTCAAGTATTGAGTAACTTTCAACTCATCATATCATAGGTCATGTAATCTAGTTTTAATGTCAAACAATTTAGAGGTGTTGTCAACATTTGAATAGGTATCCTTTGTGACATCTCGTATTGCTTTTATCGTTTTGTGCAAGAGGAAGTTTTCTCCCATTTTCGTGGTCTTGGAGTTGACAAAACATGACATGATCATGTGCTTTTCAATCTTTTATGCCCGATATTTAGGATTAGTAATTTTTGGTTGCATGGTTTTTTCCTGTGAGATGATCATCTTTTTATTTACTACAGATGTACATGAACACAAATTGATACTATGGGAGGAAATTGCTGCAATGTAGTTTGTGATTGGTGATGCATCAATAGATTTCAGATGGTGTAAAACCAAACATTCTAGGTTCGGGTTCAGATATAATTTTTAAAGAGGAAGAAAATTTCATGTTGTATTTGGTCACCATCAAGATTTCCACTGGAGAGAGAAACTGTCTACAGTCAACATGGAATTTCCACTAGAAAATGAAACTATTTGTCGCCAACATAGAATTTCCACTAAAGAGAAACTGTGCCGCCGACACATGATTTCTGCTACAAGGAGAAAGTTCAAATTATGACACTCATAGGTCTTGGATTTCCATCAGAGAGAAAATCCAACATCAGTGTGCATATCATTTCCACTAGGGAGAAAAAGTTCAGATTGGGTTAGGTTCGCTAGGATTTTTGTTTGAGCTGCAGATGATTTACACTAGAAAGTGAAAGTTTGGGGAAATTTGCGACTGGAAAACGCGAGGAAGTTTGTGGGCTACCTAGCGGTTAAAGGGAGAGATTCGGTTGTTAGAGAGAGCAGGAGCCGCAACAGGGGAGGACCTGCAGGCCAACTGACATCTGCAGGGAGGATTCCAACGACTGAGAAAGAGATATAGGGTTTTTCTTCTGTATTCGATACCGCGTGGAATTTAGGAGGAACTTTCTTAGAGGGAAAAACTCTATAATTTTGCATTCATCTAATACAAATAAACAACAAGTATAATAGCTCAGCTAACCCTCTGATACAATTGGAGGGAAATTCAATCATCATGATGGAAAGGAAAGAAATAAACACAATAATGGATAATTAAGGGAGAATAATGTACCCTCCTCAAATGTCGCAGCGATGGGCTTATGTGATCCACAGATGCAAAGATATCAACAATATCTTTCGATATAATTAAACAATTAGTCAATACTATTAAAAGACTTTTTTGAGCATTCATTTGTAGCTGTTATGAAGATTTATTATGGTTTACAGAGACATTACTTGCATCTTGCAAGGAAGAAAGAGCTAATGGAATCTTTCAAGTTGCTTCAATCTAGGGAGATTCATGGCGGACTTCTGATTTCCAAAAAAGGTCCATATAGCTTTCAGCAAGAGTACCAGAATTTGCTAGCTTCTCATCCAGAGGTATGTACTGCATTATTGTTTTTAGGGTCTTTTACTACCACACAATTCTTATATATTTACATATCTAACAACTAAACATTCATATTGACATACATGCTTTCATATCTTTGACATCACATAAAAAATGCCACAATCCCTAACTTTTTAAAAGTGAAATAAAGCTTTTTCATGCGTTGGCTTTCAATACCAAGGTATTATAATTGTAAATATCAACCTTTAGATGTTAGATATGTAAATGCATAAGAATTGTGTGGTACATAT
>NW_018165255.1:9494-13238 GCF_001263595.1 Phalaenopsis equestris | reverse complement strand
TTGTCTCAAGTGTTTTAAGAGGCAAGCTATTTGGTAAAAAATGTTGATACGCTAATGTGAGTTGGTTGAATGAACATAATGTGTATTATTATGAAATATGTATTAAATAATAAGTACCCTAGTAATTTTTGGTCACAATTAATTAAAATAATCTATTCTACTGTTATTGAATCTCCTAAAACTCTGTAAATGGAAGGTCTGAACCATTCATTTTCTTAATAACATTTGTTGCCATGCATTTTTGAGATTTATTCCTATTTAAATAGCAACTAATCGACAGTCATTTCATTATCAAGTGACCCCTTCTCTTCATCTACTGCAATGTCAAGCAGGACATCCCCTCACATAAACAAATTTCTTCATCCATGGCTTCTATAATTCTTTCATCAAAATTCAGATTTGAAACTCTTGCATTAATGTTGCTGCTGAACCATGGGCAAGCATAATCCCATGGATTGGAAACTGTTCCATACATTCAAGGCTTGTTTGGGATCAGTTTTATTTTTTTGTTTTTTGTTTTTGTTTTTGCTTTTATATTAAAAGCATGTTTATTTAGTTTATGCTTTGCATGTTTTTTTCCCTATTCTGTTTTTAAAAATAAATTAACTTATTTTTAAAAAGCTCAAAACGTCTATAATAACATGTTTTTAAAAAACATCTAAACATGCTTTACCATACCAAACATGTTCTGTTTTACTTTAAAATATAAACACAACAAAATAAAAATAAAAAAGAAAAATAAATAAAATCAGAAGTGAACCCAAATACCCCCTCAATGTTTCTTTACCAGTGATTCTGATGTTGGCCAAATTTTTAGATTCAACCTACTTATCCAGGATGAGGACAGGATAATGAAAAATTGATGTGTTCTAGAGGTATGTTGTTCTGTAATCACTTTTAGGAGGAAATTCATAGTGCCTGAATTTTTGGAATTACTTTAAGAAGAATGCTTTTCACAATTAGAGTTAACACAACTAGAGATCGTTTATATTAGTTATAATGAGTTAGATAAGAGATATATATGAAATAAACTGTTACCTCAATGATCAATTTACATTTTACTGATACAAGGCAAATAATTGAAGCTAAGTGAAAAAAAAAAAACAAAATAAGCATGACAACGATATCATCAACCTTTTTTTGAAATGTTTGGTTTCTTAAAAGAATGTCAACTAGCCAATTGAAAGGCACTATCACTGTTGGATCCATCTTTATCATCAATTTGAGAAAATTTTCCTTCCATTTATTGTTTGCAAGAAAATGAAAGAGGGGCAAAACTCTTAACAATCAGAAATTTTATTGTACACAATAGTCGCCGACAGCAATTGAGTTCATATGTTGATTGAGTTGGATTTGCTTAATAACTCCACCTGTGAATAGTTTTACAGATATTGATGGAGGTCAAAAGGTGCTACTACGATATGCAATTTTCCAAATTGAATAAGTGAACGCATATTTTTTTTAATATACCAAATACAGCTCTACATTAGGTGGAATGGAGAAAGTAATGAATATCCTGTTTTACGGTTGGTAGATGACAATATTTAAAGAATTGTGTTAGATTTACTATCAGTGGCAGGGAAATCTCTTTGGCTCAAGCATATTAATGAAATTTTCATGGTTAAATCCCACACAATACTTAAAGTTGATCTAAATTTGTTTTTATGAATTTCTTGTGCATTTTGTATCTCAACTCTTGAAACCTTAAATTCCTTGGCTCTTTTGTTTCCTCTGATGCTGCTATCGTCACTTAGGGATTAGACTCGGGGATGTTCTTTGAAGAACGAAGACGATTTGGTTTTTTTTAAGGGCGCAACGTTATAATTTTCTCATGGGATGTGGCATCAAATATATTTTTGTTTGCAGAAATGTTTTGCATGATCATGAAACTAACTTTGTCCACGTACTATGTCTGGCTACATATGCATATTAACACTGATAACTCTATTCTTGTTAACTTGGTTAGTTCCCATCGTTTAGTATTGTAATTCTATTTGAGCTGAGCAAGGTAGTTTTATTTAGCTTGAGCTGTCCCGTCATAAGTTAATTTATGTTCAAGGTTCTTTGAGCATATACTTAGACCTATAATCTAAACATTATATATATATATATATATATATGATGTGCATGTGGTGATCAAGATTTAAATTTGGATATGAAAAGACTTGATGATATGATTGTCAGGCTTTTGGATTGTCAATTATAAAGAAAACCTCAATTTTTGACTTGAAATTTGACTATTTCAAATTCAGAAAGTGGTTCAAATCGTTGATAAACTTTGAAAATGTTACTTGACGTAAGTCAGAGGAGCACATGATCTGGATATTTTAATATTTAATTGAAAAAGATTGCCGAAATTCAGGGATAAATCTGCGCGATAGCATGGAATAAAACATCTTCTACAGTTAAAACTAAATTTGCCACAGTGAATAGAATAAAATATTTTATCCTAGAAAATATGCATTAACTTCAATAAATCCTTTTGCAATAGGAAATTCTCTTAAATTATGCTAGTAATGTTGGACTTAGGACCTACTCCATCCAATTCCATGTGGTTGTATAGACAGGAGATAAAGTAAGACTCGGATTTGAACTATGATAAGCTTTATGAATCTTTACAGGCATGTTAAATTTAATCGTTTGATCATAACCGGGTACCCGGGTACCAAATGCAGCCTAAGTTGCATATTATCAAGCCATCTTGTCTCCACTTGGCGCTCATTCATTCATACTAAAGTGATGATGATAATAGAAATTGGTTGTTGTTGAGGATTTTTGACTTGATGCTCAATGTCAAAACATCAGCATACCATATCGTCAAGTAATTGTCTATGTGAAGATGATGAGGTTAACTTTAGTTTGTTGTGGATCATAGTACTTGATGATATTAGGGAATTCTATTGACTACTAATGCATCATTGACCCGAGCGATTTATGTAGAAGATGCCAACCAATAGCTTGCCCAACATTTGTGCAAAGATGCAAACATCATTGATGAGATATTTATCATGAAAATAATAGTTGTTAATTCATCTCAAAAACTATGAAGGAGGCAATGAAATAAAGTATAAGCAATTTTCGTGCACAAATTTTTGGCCACAGTAACCAGAACAATTGAATGATGGGGGGTGAAACTTTAGTAGAGAGGAACAAATAATGGCATCTTATATTATTATGTTTATGGTGGAGATGAATTAGAATAATTTAGTGATTTCTAATTTATTTTTCATAAGAGGTGATGGATTTATGTTGAATTATTGCAAGCAATTGATATTGATGATCGATCGAAATATCAAACATATTAGGTCATTTCACAACTTTGAAATTGAGGCTTGACTTGGGTTGTCAAAAAAAGCTCATTGTTCTCGAACAACTTCTATTTTACTCGTTAAAAAGCTTGTGTTTGAATTGTTCGTTAAGCAAGCTGAACATGTACATAAATTTTGAGCATGATTTAAAAAACTATCTGAACACAAAAAAACATATACAATTGTATTTGGCTAATTTCAACTTGAAATAATTGAAGAATTAAATAATTAACATGTATTATTTATTCTGTATTATATAAGTCATAAATTTGTGATAAGATAATTGATTTTTGGTATATTTACTTGATTTTTTATGTTTATTTAAACAACAACAACAAGCCTTTATCCCACTAAGTGGGGTTGGCTACATGAATCCTTTTTCTTCGTTGCGTCCTATTGATTGTCATTTTTTCATTTAATTCTAATAGATTAAGAT
>NW_018165255.1:8530-9394 GCF_001263595.1 Phalaenopsis equestris | reverse complement strand
AATGCATAAGAATTGTGTGGTACATATATAAATTTCCCTTGTTTTTAATCATCATATGAATAGTATCCACATCCCATTTTATAATAGGTATGGAAGTACAATGAGACAACCTTTGTTTCTGATTCTGCACTGGAAGAAATGCATGGAGTTGTTCAAACATCTCAAGGTTTAAAAGAAGCACATCTTCTAGCAATGGGTGGCATTAATTGCTCCATAAGGTGATAAGTAAACTTCGATTTTAATATTTTTTTTGAGTTAATTCTTTAACATTAAGCTTTAATCTTTTTTGTTTTTATTTTTTTGTGAATTTTTTTCTTTAAGATTAAATTTTGGCAGTGTTGCACTATGCTTTGCTATTTTGTACTCTGTTGTTGGGTTGTTCAGTGTTTTATTGTGTACTGTATAGTAAAACACTAGTAGTCACTATCAAGGTCGTTGTCTCAAGTGTTTTAAGAGGCAAGCTATTTGGTAAAAAATGTTGATACGCTAATGTGAGTTGGTTGAATGAACATAATGTGTATTATTATGAAATATGTATTAAATAATAAGTACCCTAGTAATTTTTGGTCACAATTAATTAAAATAATCTATTCTACTGTTATTGAATCTCTCCTAAAACTCTGTAAATGGAAGGTCCGAACCATTCATTTTCTTAATAACATTTGTTGCCATGCATTTTTGAGATTTATTCCTATTTAAATAGCAACTAATCGACAGTCATTTCATTATCAAGTGACCCCTTCTCTTCATCTACTGCAATGTCAAGCAGGACATCCCCTCACATAAACAAATTTCTTCATCCATGGCTTCTATAATTCTTTCATCAAAATGCAGATTAGAAACTCTTGCATTAATGTTGCTGCT
>NW_018165255.1:0-8430 GCF_001263595.1 Phalaenopsis equestris | reverse complement strand
ATTACATTTCATGTATTCAGTTTTAGATCTACTCACACGAAGGCATTTAGACTCCGATGAATACCTCCAAAATTCAAGTTTTTTTTGAAATCTTTCTCTAGTCTTATCCACAAGAAGGATATCATCAACGAAAAGCATACACCGAAGTACATATTCCTGTAAATGTCCTGTAAGGACATCCATAACTAAAGCAAAAAGATATGGGCTTAAAGCATATCCCTGATGTAATCCAACTAAAATAGGAAAATACTTGGTTAATCCTTCTTCTGTTTGAATACAAGTAACGACTTCAATATACATATCTTTAATGAATTGAATATAAGTTATATCAACACTTTTCTTTTCTAGAACTCCAATGTTTATATATGCAAATATGAAAATTTTGTATTTTTAAAATAATTCAAGCTAACTATGAGCTGAACAGGAGCTACGCATGGATAAACAAATTCAAATGAATGAAACACAAGCATGCTAGGCACATGTTATTTAGAATATGGGCCGATTTTGAACAATTACATTTTTAAATGAGCCAAACACGAACAAATAAATTCGGTGTTTGCTCTAGTTCGACTGGTTTATGGCTCTAGGCTTGACTATGATATCAGTTGATGCAGGGCTAGGTAGAGGAATAATTGATATAGGCTAGCTTGGTTATTGTGTAATAGAAACAATTTATGGAGGATGATATGTCATTATAATATTAATGGAAACTGTAGAATAACATCAAAGAAGAAGAAAACTGCTTGTTTTATTTGGTTATCTTGAGAAAAAACTCTTAGTATTGGCCATAATAAGATTGATACAGCATAACTATGAAATACAGTGTCTTTGAGTAGAAATATAATTATGTGCACATAAGCTTTGTTTAAAGTCCAAGGATTTTAAAAAAAAATATTTATGTTAATACATATAGCATCATTGAGCTAATAATCTTTGGGAGATTTCAATCTGTCAATCAAAAGATATTATTATGGTTTTTGAACCTTCACTTTATGTTATCCTATATACTGCTGTTGAAAATACTTTTTGCATCAATATTTACTTTGACATACCTGTATCTCCAATTTTGAGAGAGCTATAAAGGAGAACATAAACATATTCTTAGTAATTTCACGGTTTCTTTTGGTTTGAGAGTTGTAATGCTTGCTCTTGACATCCCTTAGTTTTTTATTACTTCTGATTTGAGTTGCACTTAGAACTTATCATTATCTTGTTTTTATGAACTGTCTTTTTTCGTTTAATTAATTATATGTATTCTGTAATGTTTTCTCAGTTTATATGGGATAAAAAATGTTCGACGGCGCAGTGATTATGGGCCTAACTACATGCCGGCACCTGTTTGGCCCTCTTTGAGAGACTCTCATAATTGTGCACCTGGGATCTTTTCAAATTCAGCAGCATTTACAAATCTGCCTTCCAGTATATCTTGTATTAAAAGAATTGGAAGAAATACTCCAAATACAACTGATAATATTTCATGCTTTCAGCATGCCTTGTATCCTATTTTTTCATTATTCTTCTTTTAGTTTAATTATTTTTTCTTTTATAAAAAAGTAATTTGGGATGCCTTGTATTTCGTCAGGCTTCCTCGATATGCTAAAAAATGTTGTACTTAACAGTAGATTACATGGTGACCACTCTTGGTTCAGGTGTTAGTGGTGGATCTGTCTATCTTCTGAACCTTAGAGAGCCATTGAATTTTAGTGAAAATTCTTCCCGCTTAAATAGAAGGATTAATAAAGTTTCGTCATGTGATTGTACAATATGGACTGCTGACACCAGCCATTGCAGTACAAAAGCAGCAATCGGTTAGTTCTCAAGCTCTAATCTGTTCCCTATTGATGTTGTGAGTCTCATTTGCTTGCTTTTTGTTTTTGGGACATTTACATACATATCACCTAAATCTTATGTATTTACATATCTAACACCTAAACTTTAATTTTTACATTTTTACCTCCCAAATCATTCATACCGCCATTTGAAATTTTAAAAAGTGAATTACACCTTTTCATGCATAGGTAAGGTGGCATATGTAAAAATTGAAGTTAGGTGTTAGATATGTAAGATAGTATGCATGTAAATCTTCCTTTTTTTCCGCCCTGATTTACTTGATTTTTGTTGCCTTAGTAGAATTTCTTAAGATAATGATTATCATGTAGGCTTGTCCGTGAAGCAAAACTACAAAATATTTTCAAGTTTTTTGGTTGGGAGTATGGAGAATATAATGTAGTTTCCCCAGTTCAAAAGCTTATTCTTCTTGCATAATTTTTTGATGAGGACCGATTCACTCAGTTAAAGAAATGATTGAACAACCGAAACAGTTATTACTAAATAGAAATGGACTCGTGTTCTTGGATTGTGAACTAACTGATACTTTTTTCGATGTAGCAAGGGAAAATGATGATGTGGCTCGTAAATTAAATGAAAAATGGAGACTAATCAAACTTTTCACAGCAATGGCTTTTTTGTGTTTGTTTTTTGAGTATTTACATAAGTACCACACAATTCTTTTGTATTTAACACTAATGTATTATAAGTGTAAAATAAAACTTTTGGCGCTAGATGTACAAACACATAGAAATTGTGTGGTACATGTGTAAATTTTCCTTTTTGTTTTGGAGAGCACATGCGTATAACTTGGAATACAACAAGATTGAAGCCCATTCAGTGAAAAATAAGCTTATAAGGCAAATACTAAAAACAATAACTATTACATCTATTCTGATTTTAATTAACTTGATGATGAACATGTTTTATTTGATGTTGAAATGACTATTGTACGTGTACGTCAATTTTCAATTCACAGTTGAGTTCTTATACTCAAAGAATGATTTGACCTTATTTATTATAATTTTAGTAGTTAACAATAGGTTGATTAGTAGGGCAATTATCTTAAATCTATAAATATCCCATTTGGAGATGATGATCTGAGGAGTTGGATAAATGGATTCCTCTTTTTGATTCTAATTTTTGTTTTCTTCTATTGGGAGCTTGAGCAAAGCTTGAATCATTTAATTAGGATCGAGGATCCTGTCAAAATACAGGTAATCCTTGTCTGACTTCCAAGGCAAAGTGTGTTTCCTGCTTTTCTTGTGAAGATTCTGAGAACTTGTTCTACTTCTTTCTCATAAACTTGTGTATTTATTAGTTAAGATAAAATTTTAAAACAAATGATCATCTTTGATTTGAGTATATTGTGTAAAAATTGACATTTATCATCCTTACTGGATAACTGTTGAATTTGCAATGTAAATATTGCAACTAATTTTCTATGACCTTCTAATTAGGAAATATGATATGACATTTTTTTTTTGCTTTAGCAGGATCCAATTTTGGAGTGTCTTTGATCAATTTAGAGACAGGAAGGTCATCTCTTTTGTATCGTTCTAGAAGTGATGTTCTGTCACAACAGTTTGATATTTCTGTAAGCTTGGATTTTATTAGCATTATAAATGCTATTTTTTTAAGTTACTGATGTTTTGTTTACATTGACTATATAGTGCATTTAATAAAATTTCGAGACCCCATGAAATTGTCAAGTCAAAAAGAAAGGCCAAAACCGTTGACCTACACCTGAAAATACAAGCTTGGAGTAGTTATGAGCGTTTTGTTATCAATGTTATACCTGCATAATACATCATTTCTTAATGCTCATTGAGTTGATATACAATTCTTAAGCCTTGCATGGTTTAAACTTCTTGGTTGATGAATTAAGCTGTGTCAACCAATTAGTCGGAGTAAAATGGTTTGCAATTGTCTTCTGATCATGTTCAAATACCGGTTAAACAATGAAAAACAATCTCACAGAAATTGAAAGTCTTGCAATGAAGAAGGAATGCAGAAATTTGAGCTTTTAATGATTTATATGGTTGGTTAGATTCAAAGCTAGAAGAGGAGATTTATATGACTGCTAAAGAAAGAAAGAAAAAAGGTTTACAAATTTTGATGAAGTTAGCTATATATGCGTAAGTTAGTATAGTAGTTAGAGAGAAAAAAAAATGAGAGAATTGAAATTGCTAATTTGAGTGAATATCAGTGGTGTAGTATAAGGAAGTCATTTTATAGCAGAAATGAGTGTAATTTTGTATTATGCATTATCTAATTAAGTCAAGTCATATTTGCTTTAAAGGAGATGTATAAGGTAAACTTTGGGGCTAAATTATATTTTTAGTAAGATTTTGATATGGTTAACAAATTTGTTAATGAAAATCCAAATAAAAATGGTGCCAATTACCAAGTGCTTGGTAAACAATTCGGAACTGGGATCTAAGGACAATGGGAAAGATAAAAAATTGTGGCAACACAATGAATTTACGTGAGATGGCTTTTTGAAAAAGGTTGAGATAGTAATGTCGGCATTTAAGAAACAGTTACGTTTTATGCAAGAAGAGATATCTATCATGGAGTTGAGTATTCTATTAAAAGCAAATATTGGAAAAGTGTGATTTTTACGGTTTTTAGAAATGTTAAGTGGAGCACGGAAATTGTGTTACTTTATGAAGAGAAACCTTAATTTTTGGTTGTTTTTCTACTTTGGAATACTGATTTGTTCATTTAACCTTCAGGTGGTACTGACTAAGAAAGAAAGCCCTGCTTATTATTGGCATGAATTTATCTAGACAAGATAAATTCATGGTGTTAGCAAGAATTGAAAACGGATCATAACCCAACAGGCCTATTGGTTGAGTCAACTTTGTGAGGAACTGAAAAATATCTAATGATCACTGAACGTGGAACGGTTACCACAACTAGTGGAAGAATAAAAAATGGAGTGGGATCTTAGAATCCACTTGCAAAGATACTAGTCAGAAATTTTGAGCTTTAATAGGTTTCTATTAGGTAATAGCCCTCAGGATATAAAATTAGCGTTAATATTGAAAGGCAAATCAATAATAAACATAGTAGATACTATCTTTTTAAAAATATACCAGTGGTGCTTTGCATTGTTTCTTGTGAAAAGCATGCTTCAAACAATGCTTTTCAGGACACTGATAGAAAATAAATGCCTAAAAGGGAGGTGGGATCGTAGGAAAAAGGTAGTGACAAAGGTGTACGTGAAAGTCTTGAAAGAAGGGAATCCTTGAAGAGGAGGCTATAAAAAAACTTTCAATCTCATTCCATCTTCAACACTAAGGGGATGTTTTGTTCGCTGAAAAAGAAATAGTGTAAAAAGAATTTAATGTAATTGAAATATCCTTCAATCTCATTCCGTCTTCAACACTAAGGGGTTGTTTTGTTTGCTGAAAAAGAAATATAGTGTAAAAAGAATGTAATGTAATTGAAATATTTTGGAGTTGTTTGGTTCAATATAAATAAAGACATGAACTTACATTTTTTTTTTATTTGGTTAGAAAATAAAATAAAATTATTGTAAAACGCGGTTGGCGGTAGGCGACTGGATGGTGGCAGGTGGTGGCAGGTGGGCGGTGGCCAGAGGAGTCTGGCGGTAGCTAGCAAAGCAGGTGGGGGAGAGTTGGAGGCTGCGGGTGGTTGCTGCCGCTAGTGGCGGGGGGGGGGGGGAGGCGGGTGCTGGTGGAGAAGGACTATAGTTTACATTGTATTTGTAAATTGTTAAAATCTAACGAATTCGTATTACACTTGTTTTGAACTGTATGGCGAATTTCAAATTCTCAAAAATTATACATAACATTTTGTTTTCTACCAACCAAGTGCTGAAAATTTGAAAACCCCCGCATTTTATTTACCTCACAACACAAACTCATCAAACCAAACATCCCCTAAATCAAGTGCAAGACAATATTCTCTATTTCTAGAAATAAGGCTTATTAAAAACTTTAAAATTACCCCTTTGAATAAATATAAAGTACTAAACTAACCTTAAATGAATTTTAAATCACTAATAATTAATTTAGAATAATAAAAGGAAATCACATGGCATGCACATGACCAAAGACTAATGCAATTTGCATTGCATTTTGGATTAGCAAGTAGTTACCCTAGAAGAGAGAATCCCCAACGTAGATCATTCCATCTTAAATACAAGTCAGCTGCAACTCGGCTTTATTTCTAGAAAGAGAGCTTATTAAAATGTTACAAAATTTCCCTTTACCAAATAGCAAACTAAACCTAACTGACATTTTGTACACTAATAATTAATTTAAATGCATATAAAGAACACAGCAAACACAACCAAATACTAATGGAAATTTTACTGCATAAATTTGTACTTTTTTCTCACATTATGTATTCATGTTGTTACCCTACACATTCTCTTCTGCTATGCCAGAGAGATAGATTCTTGTTTAAGACAGATACATGATTCATGATGAGGTTCTTAAGTCAAAACATTGTTTCTCATGGGCGAAGAAGAATATGATTTCATATATTTGATAGATTAGAATCTCTTCCTGACTTTTACACTTCTTTTCATGCCTCTTTGTAGTCAAATTAGTTTCAGATTATTGATCTTTTTAATGTTTTTTCTGTTGATACCATTAGTTTGTTTTGTCTGCTGCAGGGAAATATTTTGTTATGTGGTATTAGAAATGGAACAATTCTTGCAATTGATGTTAGACAAAGACAACCCAAATGTTTTGAGGTTTCAGCTAGACGTGCATCAAGGATGCAAAATCCACATAAAGAAGTAAGTGTATCTTTTTTTTTTGCAGGGGTAAAAAACCTTCAAGCCAAAACTTTCAGTACCAACCTGCATATCTTGATTGTATAGAGAAAAAAAAACCTGCATATCTTGATTAGGAGAGCAGTTGAAGTTTTGCAGTAAAAGGAATCCACTATCTGATTCAGAAATAATGAAAATTCATAAAAGAAATAATAAGCGTTCAAAAAAGCCATTGAAGCAAAAGCAATATTATGAGTGTCATTTCTATACGTGGAAACTATGGGGTTATATGAAAGCCTGATTTATTTTTTTGCGTGCTAAATAAAAAAAAAGGGTTATATGAAAGCGTGATTTATTTGTCTTTTAGATTGATAAGAAATTTTGCAAGCTCGTAGTTGGCTTTGTAATTATTGACATGAATTATGAAACTGCTACCTTTTTGTATGAGAAAAGAGTGTTAATAACATCTGGATGAATCTTAGTTGAGAGTATATTTTCAAAACATTTGGCATTTTTGTTTTTGAATTTTAACTTACCTTGGTTGCATAATTTTTAAAGCAGCCCAGGAGAAATTCAAACTCTTCAAATGCAGTATTCATGCCTTCTGCAGTTTGCAGGTATCTTCTATACGCAGGTGTTTCATGAGTTGATTTATCGAAAATTTTTTCACTGTATGCAACTTACTTCTCTTTTATAATTTTCTTAGCTATTTTTACCATTATGCAGTGTGGTAGCACTTCAATCTGATGAGCAATATTTCTTCGGCAGTTCAATGGATGGATCAGTGAGTTCTCATGTCCTCCTTTGTGAATACCTTATGTGTATTTTAACTGCTTGTTATTCAATGAGCTCAAATACTAGTTCATTGATTTGTTATCGTTTTCACTATTATCACAGCAGTTCAATGGCCAGATCTGGCGAGTCGTTTTCACTGCTGTGATCTATTATCACAGCAGTTCAATGGCCAGATCTGGCGAAGTTACAGGATTTTCTAAGTCATCCACATCTCAAATTTCATAGCCAGATCTGGTGAAATTATAGTTGATCTTATGCCTGTGAGAGTTGCTTTTTTGGGCTGTGCTACAAACCTATTGAATCTTCTTTATTCAAGTGGTTGCTATGCAATTTCATTCACATCCTTAGTTTGGTTGTCTTCTTTATGAATCCATGTCAATGACTCAATCCTTGACTAAAACACCTCGGCCACTGGCTTACTGAACCGGATAAAGTATTTTTGGTTTGAGAAAATATGGAACTGCTACTGTTTGAATCAGTTTTCATTCCATGCTTACAGTTCACCTTTTCTCTCTCAAATGCTAAGAGAAGCACATAGAAAAAAAAGGAGGAAGATTGGCAATGGGCAAGTAGTATTAATGAACTCTACTGTTGAACTTTTCTTTAATCTCTTCATTTCCATTCTTATGATCTCACGTTTACAGTAGTCCTATGGTTATTAAGCTCAATTTTAGAAAGGGAAATAGTCTCACATGGGCAACAACAGTTGAATTCCTAATATAGTTGCAATGACCCATTTTCTCAAGATTTTGAGTTACTTAGTGGCCATTTATAACTCTCTTGCCCTGAATTTGATCCCAACGTTTCACCTTTCTTACCAATGGTAACATCATTAAATCAAACACAATAAGTGTTCCATTTATTCCCTATCAACTTTAGAAGAAAAAAAACAATGAAGGCGTAATCTAACAAAACAATATGAGAGCTATGCACAAGCTTTCTGGGACCAGCTACTTCTTTCGTTTGAGAAAGATGGATTTCTTATGGCCTTTTGTAGATGCGAGGTTCTTGTCCTGAGAGCTTATTTATTTATAAAAAATTCATTAAGAAGTAGG
>NW_018165254.1:602011-615711 GCF_001263595.1 Phalaenopsis equestris | reverse complement strand
GCAAACTCCACACCAAAAATAGTGCCGACAAGGCACAATAACGGTGAATGCGGTTTCAGTAGATGCAACAACTCTCCTTGGTGCAAAGACAGTAGATCAGATCAATGCAGAAACAACAGTTTTAATGGGTGTCGGGGCTGCATTGATCTTCACCTTCTTATAGGAAGGGAAGTTCTGGGGGCAATTCAGGTCAAAATTGGTAGACAGTTCTTGGTTTTTGAGGGCAGAAAATTTCATGATTATAAATAGGGCCTTACCAAGCACGACTTCAAGCACGTTAAATTCAGCTCCAAACTTGATTGTAGGGGCAATGTTGCAGGCCTCTCAGCCGGTGTGCAGGTTGCAAGAAAAAGTCAAAGTCGGGAACACCATCATAGTAGCTTCAAAGAAAAGTTTCAAGGGTCAGTATCAGACAAAACCTCATAATTCTAATGCAAGCACTAAAAATTAACAGAAGTTGTTGATCATGACTTTCTATATAGATGTTAATTGCTATGTATGTGATTATATGCTTAATTTCCTTAATAATGATTCTTTATTTGCAACAGGGATAAAAACTTGATCCAAAGAAAACGCTAGGTAAGTTCTTTACTATGAAGTAAATAAGAATAAAGTTATAATATTTAAATATAGGATACTATGCAAGTATACGTATCATTATCAAGTAGTATAGGAATTTTTGAATAAGCCCCGAATATCGAACCTAGAGAGATAAAAACAATATGCAACGTTACCAAAAGAAATTACATAACAAAATTCTACTTAGCAAAATATATTTACTTAAACTATAGATGCTAAAATAGGAATGAAAGTTCAATTTTTTTTGTAATTTTTTGATAATTTAAAATAAAGTAAGCAACTATATAACTTAACTAAATACTTGTCAGATGAAGGCAATATAAATAAAATATTTTTTTTCCCTATCATGAATCAGTAACAAGAATAGAAATTCTGTTGTGAAGGTATTCTAATTGTGTTGTGCCAAATAGGAGCAATAATATTCTTTACCCTTACTAGAGATGCTATAAGGAATATTGGCTAATCTATAGTTCTATAGTTTGAATAGTTTTGAATAGTTTTGAAGACCAGTTACGTAGGGAATATACTAGCTCTCACTCTAGAGTTCCCTCTTCTCCCTCCACCTAGGGGCTAACATCTCATATCAGAACCAAAAACTATAAATTAAATTGGGAGCTTTAGCCTGTCACTCTAAAGTCCTCTAATTCTACACCCTTCAAAGTTTATTTCCCTTTTTATTTGTACTTAACCCCATGAATTACATTATCATTCATGAAATCAAATGTGACTTCTACTATTTGTTTACTGAGACAATACCATCTCGGATCTTACATATTCTCACAACAGGTATTAACATATTAATTCACCAATTCAAAAAGTAAATGAAGTACAAGGTTTAAAATCATCACAACTTCGTCCAACACTAAATTCTATTACTTCACACAAGTTCCTTTCAATATTTAATCACTTATCATTTTAAGTAAAAAGATACAGAAAACTACTCATAATCCTTGGAGAAAACACAACCACAACTGAGTGTAAAAGTAGAAATCATGCTCACAAACAAGAAATCTAAATTAAAATTAAATGAAGTCATAAAGATAAACACTTATCTCAAATCCTTTCCACAAAATGTCTTGAATTTTCTTTGAAATATCTTCCTTCACTTACAATACTAACTAAAACTCAAAATAAAATAAAAGGTGACCAGCGGCGGTGGCGGTTGTCACTTGGATGAATGATGGCTAATGGATGTGAATTGGTCTCTTCCTTTGATGATCCAAGTTTTCTTTAATGAAAATCCAAGAGGTATCTTGGTGTCTCTTCAAAATGTGTCTCCATTCAGTGAATCTTCTAGGAGTTGCCTCCTTTCAAAAGCTAATTGAATGAATATTCATGTCCATGAACTATTTCCCATGTTCTTAATAAGTTTTGCTTTAAACACCTCTTCAAAATTTCGTCTAAATTCAATGAATCATCAAATAACTACTTCTGATGCTTAAGCGAAGGGTACCTAGCACGTAGACATGGCTCTCTTTGAATAACTGACGCGTAAGCGCCAGTCCTGGGTGCTTAGGTGCCTCAGTTCATTTTTGCTCCATATTTGATCCTTTTAACTCCTTTTACCATTTTTTATCCATTTGATTGTACCTAAAATAAAACACACAAACACATTACATTAAAGCGTAATATCTTAAAAATAGGTATAAAAATGAGTATAAAAAGGCTATATTTTAAGTGTATTAGTCGTCCTGCAGACTAGGCACACTCTTTCTTCTTTTTTTTATATTTTACTTAAATTTTTTTTATTTAAATTTAATTTTCATTGAATTTCGGCATGTATTTTCAAGTTTGTTGTTCCATTTTTAATTATAGGAGAATTTTTTTAAATTAAATTTCAAGATTTAAGCGAGAGTTAAAAGACACAAAGACTTGGCTCAATTTACAAATAGCAAATCGAACCCGAAAAGTACAAGGAAATGGGTAAAGTTCAGGACCTAGTGCAAGACCAACCTCACAACACACTTTGTCTAGGTGAAACTACTTCACCAACACACTTATTGGGGGTCCGACCCGACACAAAAGGAGGAAAAACCTAATAACTCTTGAACCTCTGTGTTTTAAGGATGGTTAAACAGATGGTCCTTGAAACCAAAAGTTTTTACCGTACTTGTCCAAGAAAGTAAAGGACAAAGCATGTCAACAAAAGAAGGGTAATCTGACCCATGAGTGACATGAACATACTACCGATGTACGAAGGCAAGATTTATTGATCGTAATGGTGAGAGAAACGATTCCCCAGCGGAGTCGCCAGAAACTGTCGCTCACTAAAAGGGAAGATCTATGGTTGCTTTAAAGAAATATGATTTAATTTAGTATATGTAGTTTAGAAAAGTAATATCTTAATTTTTAAAAATATGAGACCGAACTGATCATATATCTTCAATATTTTAAATAATCAAGCACAACACTGTAAGCAATGCATCTATCCTAGAGAATAGATGCATTACTTACTGATGAGGCTCGATTAAATAAACTAAAGAATTTATGACATCCATTTTAGTCTACAAAAACCTTTTATGTTGACCGAAAAGTTCCCCTATCTAATATAGAAGATTAGATAGGGTTTATATTAAGCAAAGTTCATAATGTTTTCTATAAGAGAAAACCTCTATATTTAATTACATCTTAAAAGACTGAAGTCATCTAAGAAAACTCTCGATTTAGAACAGAAAATAGCACCTTCATGAATTTCAAAAGGTTAGGATTCTCAAGGTCGGACAAAGAGATGTCAAAGGGGAGAAGATCAAATTTGGAACATTTATTATGGAATTCAAAGGAAGAAAGGGTAGGGGATGCCATAGATCTAGGAGAACCTTGGTGACTTCCCAAGCTATCCTATTGTTTTGTTTTAATTTCGGTGAGATGCTATTAAATGTTTCATCTTGCCAATTATTATTATATAAGGCTTACATTTGCATGATGTGGTCATACAAATAGCCTGGAAGATAGGATTTATGTCACAACAAGCAACAATCTCAGAGCTTAAGGCGAGTTAGGGTCTAAATTGCAAAGCACAATTATACAAAGGCCTAAAGATGAGTTGAGGATTTATGTCACAATAGGCGGACAACCTCGAAGTCATATGGCTTCTAGTTTAATTCTAAGAAAATTTGTTGTTGTAGATCCACTTTTCATGCTGCCCACGGTGCTAGCTCCAAGATCCTCATCGCAAAAGCAATTCTAATGTTTAAGGTCCAAAAGGTTTAACCACATGTATATTTAAATGTTTTGTTTTGTTATGTTCACATGTCTTATTTGGGGGGGGGGGGGTAAAGTTTAGTTCACTAGAGCGACACCGGTTAAGATCCTACAGTTCCCTCATTTTGGTACTGTTGTTTTCTTTTGAATTTACTTAGTCTAAATGAGTTGTTAAGCACATTTAAACTAGGGATATCTCGTTAGCAACCATAGGTTACTCATCCGAGGGACTCGTAAATTCAAAATGATGTGTTATGAAGTTATGTTATTTATTTGTTTTGGTTTTGAAAATGTTATTTAATTTTGAAAAAGTTGATTGATTTTGAAAATGTTATTTTGTTTTGACATTGTATGAAAACTTGTTTCAAGTTTTGCAGAGTAACGTAAACAAGTGCAAGTAAGAAAGTAATGTAAAGTAATGAAAATTGCATTAAGCTAACCTATGCTTAATGAACCTGATGTTTTAATTATCTCATGAGAGGTACTTAATTAGTCATTTAATGTTTCATTTAAAATTTATCTGGGTGAGTGCCTTAAAAAGGCAAACTCAAGTTATTAAGGATTTCATGCCTACAATTAAACCTGGGCTTGTAGTGTTCACAAAATGTTCATAATTAGCTATGTTTCTTTTCTAAACCTCATTAAGCAAATCCAAAGTTAGCCTAGTTCACTGCCAAGCCCTTAAGACTTATGTGTGGATAAATTCAAAACTTCTAGGGATATTAAATTATGTGGTATCCTTAATCTTTATCAATGATTATAATATAACTTAAAAATTAACTAGGGGTTTAAATTAGCGAGTTATCATTTTTTGAAATCAAATCCCTCACCTTAGGATCATTTAATTTAAATAAATTCCAAATTATAATAATTAAGGGAAATTTTAATTGTACCCTTATTATAGAAAAATGAGGTATTAGTTTCCACCATTTAATCCCTTGTGTTTCAATCATCTAAAAGAGTTCATTATGATCAAAATTACATAATTACCCTTTAATCATTCCTGAAACTTAATTAAGGCATTAAAATCCAAAATTACCATTTTTCCCCCTAAGGCTCTCCACTTCATAACTTATTAAATCTAACTCAAATGACTTTGAAATTTTTATAATAGCCCACCCATGGGTCAAGTAAAATATCAGAGGAGAATATGTAATTTTTCGATTTTTAATAATTTTTATATTTAAGAATTGGGGATTTTCAAAGTTAATTCTTTTAATCTATCAAAATAAACTCTCTGTCCTTAGGAAAATTATTGAAGGTTCATCTATGTCAGGGGACCACTAGAACCAATTTTCATAATTTTTTGGATAATATTTTAATTATTATAATTATTTAATTATTTTTAATATTAATTAAATATAAAATATTATTTAAGTTGAAAATTAAATTTTATGTTTTTTTTTAAATCTCTCTGAGTTTAGGGAAGCCGAAGAAACAAACTCCATATTTTTATAATTTATATTTTATTTATTGTAATTATTTTAGTGCACATATATAGGAAATTCATTTTTAAGCTTTTAACAATTATAACTTTATTTATACAATTAGAGAAAATATTTTAATTGCTCCCAAGTGACCAGGGAACCAATTGTGACATTTTGGAGCTTGTTTCAATTTTAGTGGTTTTTATCATTTTTTAATTATTTTTAATTATTTAAATTTTAAAATATACCTTAATAATAAAATATTTTATTTAACCTCAATTTTTTTTTCTTAAGCTCCCCTGATCACAAGGGACTCCTGAAACCATTTTTGTAAATTTCTTGATTATATTATAATTATTATAATTATTTTAATGCAAAAATACCATTTTACTTAGAAAATCAAGTTTAGTGGTAAAAATACTTCATATGAGTTCCGAATTTTACAATAAGTTAAAATAATCATTTCTTACAGTGTGTGCCTAATTTTTTTTATTTTTTCATTTGTATTTTAATTATTTAGATTTTATTTCATTTTCAGGACTTAATTACATAAAGTGATGTGTTTAATTATTTAATTCTTATTTACATTTTTCCTACAGTTTCCTAATCACAGTGAAAGTTTTGTATTTTTTTTTTATTTATGTTGTAATTATTATATATTTTTAAATAAATAAAGATATTTTGAAAATTAAGGCTTCCACACTTAGAGGTGTTCTCCGACTATGAAAAAATCAGAGAACACTCCTAATGATGGGAGGTTTAAACCCCCAAAAGCTTAAGCCATTGTGATTAATATTTAATGACTTATTATTTAACTATGTTTTTGAGTATTTAATTAGATAAAAAAATATAAGTCAAATAATTTTATACTTTATTCCAAATCATTTTCCTCTATTCACTGAGCATGAGGGTAGTTTTCTTTTATTTTTATCATTTTTCTGCAAAAATTCATGGATTTTCTAAGTTCTATGAATTAAATAATTCATAAATCCTTTAATTTCCTACTTTTTTGAGTCAGTCTCCGCATCAACATAACTCTCCAAAGCCCCACGTGTCGTCGCAATACTAGATGCCGCCATCTAACTCAGCTGTCATATGACCTGCACTTTATGTTTCATCCATCAGTCTTGTGCAATCTTATCCATCCATCTGATACACGCATGATCGGACGGCTCCTGGTCATCATCCCCAATGGCCCAAAACTGTAAACCGTTCATTAATTTCTCCCTCAATTCTCAACCAAACCACATGGGGTTTGTTTCTAAAACTTAATCTACTCAAGATGAACCTATACATACAGTTAATCAAGTATGAAATACATTCTTTCTTCACAAATGACCAAACCAAGCTCAGTTTGGTGGAAAATGGTTCATACCTTAGTTGAAGTGGTGTGGCCTCAATTGGATTTGTTCCTGAGCTTTGTTGAGAGCTGGCGAACCTCCTTCAATGGTCAATTTGAGCTGAAATTGAGTCCAAGTAAGAATTTAACCAAAGGGTAATTTAGGCTTGGTCTAGAGTTAGGTTAGCGTGCTCAAAATGATGGGGCTTTGGTTTGGGAAGTCTTCTTTGGCTCTGGTGAAGCTTATGAGACAGTCAATTTAAAGCTTGGTGGCACTTGGTGGTATGGTCATGAAAACCCCTGAATTTTAGCTGTCAAATTAGGATTTTACAATGGAGATGAGGGGTTAAAATGGTTGGGGTTGGCTTCTTAGGGTTGCTAGGAAGTCTGGGAAAATTTTGGCAGAGTTTCATTAAGGTTTGAGCACACACTTATTTTGGCTATGGGGGTGGTCTTATTTTTAGAGGAGGTTGTGGTGGCTATGAAGGTTATTTGGGGTGGCAGGGGAGCTGCTTGGGTGGAGGGAAGAAAAGCTCCAGCGACTAATGGCAATGGGACAGCTGAGGGGTTTCAATTTTTTGGTTTAAGATTTGGGCCCTCTCAGGCATGGGGTTTTTCGGCGGCTGAGGTTGCCGACCAGCCAGGGTTAGGTCACCCTCAGGCTCAGGTGAGCCAAGGAGTTTGAGTGATGGAGTCAATTTGGGTTTCTAGTGGCCCCATGGTGAGATTTCAAGGGAGAATTGAGGTTTGGGTAATTTTGTCTAGGTTGGGTTTTACCCCATGGTCACTTGGCTAAACCTGGTCCAAAGGTGGTTAGGGTTGACCTTAAAGCCCTCAAGTAGGTTTGAGTGAAGTCAACTGGCTGGTTTGGGGGTTGGGCAAAAGTTTAAATGCTTTGTGAAAAGGGTAAATCCGAGTGAGGGAGAGAAGGAAGAGTGGTCACCTCCACTTGCCAAATTTGGCAAAATTGACTTTGGAAGGACCATGGAAGGCTTCATGAGTCATGTCATGATGTGTATGAGGCCATGGAAAAATTTCATGCAAATGGAATTTTAGACTTTCATGAATTTTGGTAGATTATGCCATGATGTCTAATTTTGTTAAGCGGTCATGTACATGCATGGTATGCTTGGTTTGATGCCATGGTGAAATGATTAAAACTCCATGGGATGACGAAAAAATGATCCTTTGTCATGTGGGCTCAAGTCGGCCTTTTAAAGTTGGCCTCATGGGCTTTAGAAAATGCACATGGGCCTTTAACATGCATGATGGCTTTGATTTTAATTTTAAAATTAGTCATTGGCTAATCAAATTGAATTGGAATTGGTTAAATTTGAATTTAGATATGTTGAAATTTGATGTGAATTTTAAAATGGAGAGTTGAATTGGTCATGAAGTCCAATTTGGGGGATTTTGGATTTTAGATCAATTTGAGGCAATTCACTTGGATTTGGATTTGGAGTTTGGAATTGGGTTTGATTTGGATTAAATTTAGTTTCAATTGGGTTAGGACATGATGAATTTCAGTTTAGAATTGAAATTGAGGAAGATTGGAGTCAAATTGGTGGAAATTAGGGATGATTTGGGGTAATTGGGCCTCAAAGGGCAAATTGGGATTTTGGTCAAAATGGATCAATTTGGTCAAATTAGACCCAATGGATGGTCAAGAATTGGTTTTAGGGGTGTTTGAAAAATTTTTGGAGGTTTTAAGAAATTTTGGGCCACCGAGGGCATTTTGGTAATTTTGACAAATTTGGGGGTATTTTGGTAAATATGAAAATTTTAAAGTGTTTTGAGTGATTTGGATGACATGAAATGGTTTGAAATGATTTTTGAATAAAATTGAGGGATTTAGGCCAACCTTAAATTTTTAGGGTTCTAGGGGCAATTTGGTAATTTTTGTGAAGTTTAGTGTTAAAAGACCAAAATTTGAAATTTGGGTTGGGTTGAGGTTTGATGGAAATGCTGATCATAGAATTACCCTCATTGTGTCAAGAGACCAGAGAAACCCACTTTGGATCCTCCATGTGCTGGTCCTATCCACCCTAGCCAAAGTCTAAGGGTTTGGTGGACCACCCACATGAGTCTCCAAAGAGGTAAGGGAACCAAACTAGACATGTGTAGGTTTGGGTTCAAGGTTGTAATTGGAAGTGTGAAGTGCAATTGTGTGTGTACTAGAACAAGCCACATCACCCAGAGTCAACTTTAAGGTCAAACAGTCCAATGGGGAACCCCTTTTTAGCTTCCTTGTATTAGTTTCATCCTACTAAGTGCTAGAGGTTAGAACTGACATGTGGAACTCCAAGAAGAGAAAAGACGCATTTGAAAATTCTAATGGAGAGGGTTCCATCACTAGTCTTATAGGATAGTTTATCCTGATTCTCTTTATATATGTTAATGCGATGTTTGTGATTATATTTTTAATCAATTCTTACTTTGCAACAACGTCAAGAACTTGATCCCAAGAAAAAGCTAGGTACAATCTTGACATTGAAGAAAATAAGAATACAGTTATAATATTTAATTATGGGATACTACGCAAGTATATGTATCATTATCAAGTAATATAGGACTTTTTGATTAAGCTCTGAATATCAAACCCAAATGGGCAACAACAATATGCAACTACAAATCACAAGAAATTAAATAATAAATTCTACTTAGCAAAATATTCTTACTCAAACTCTAGATGCTACAATAGGAATGAAAGTTTGATTCTTTTGTTAATTTTTGATATTTGAAAATAAAGCAAGCAACTAACTAACTTAACTATATATTTGCAAGATGAAGGCAATATAAATAAAATATCTTTTTTCTTATCATGAATCAGTAACAAGTATAAGGATTTTATTGTGAAAGTATTACACTTGTGTTTTTTCAAATTGTAGCAATAATATTCTTTACCCTTACTAGAGATGCTATAAAGAACATTGACTAATTTATAGTTTAAATAGTCTTGAAGACGGGTTAGGTAAGGAAGATACCAGCTCTCCAGCTCTCACTCAGCTCTCACTTTAGAGTTCTCTCTTCTCCCTCCACCTAAGGGCTAATATTTTGCATCAAAACCTAAAACTATAAATCAAATTGGGGGCTTTAGCTTATGACTCTAAAGTCCTCTAATTCTACACCCTTCAAATTTTATTTCCCTATTTATTTGCACTCAACCCCATGAACTACATTCTCATCCGTGAAATAAAATGTGATTATTAATATTTACTGACTCAGACGATACCATCTCGAATCTTACATGTTCTCACAACAGGTATTAACATCTTAATTGGCTAAATTAAGAAGTAAATGAAGTACATGGTTTAAAATTAGCACAACTTCTTCCAACATTAAAGACTAATACTTCTCACAACTTCCATCCAATACTTAATCACTTGTCATTTTAAGGAAAAAGATAAAGAAAACTACTCAGAATTCATGGAGAAAACACAACCACACTTAAGTTTGAAAGTAAAACTCATGCACACAAACAAGAAGTCTAAATTAAACCTAAACTTTGTCACAAATATAAAAACTTATCTCAAAATCCTCTCCATCAAAGTTTTGACGTCCCTTTGAATCTCTTTCTTCCATTACAATACAAACTAAAACTTAAAATAAAATAAAAAGTAGGCGGTGGCGGTGATGGCAGCTTGTGGTGGTTAGCTCTGGATCGGTCTCTTTCCTCTTCAATCCAAGTCTTCTTTTATAATTTTGCCAAAGGTGCATTGGTGTCTTTTAAAAATGTGTCCTCATTCAATGAATCTTCTAGAAGTTACCTCATTTCAAAAGCCAATTAAATGAATTTTTGTGCCCATTAACTAAATCCCACATTTTCACCAAGGGTTGCTTCAAACACCTCTTAAAATTTGTCCAAATTCAATGTATCATCAAGTAAATACTTCTGGTGCTTAAGTGTGGTGTACCTGGTGCTTATGTACGACTCTCTCTATTTAACTGGCGCATAAGCGCCAAATCCTGGGTTCTTAGGCATCTCAGTTCATTTTCACACCTTCATTTTTGGTCCAAACTTGATCCTTTTTCACTACTTTCACCTTTTTTAATCCATTTGATTGTACCTGAAAGAAAAATATACAAATAACTTTCATTAAAGTGCAATATCTCAAAAATAAGTATAAAAATGTGTACATAAAGACTATATATCTTTGGTGTATCAAAATCCCCCAAACTTAAAATGTCACTTGTCCTCAAGTGACACTCCATTCTTTTAAAACCAAATAAGTAGATTAAGTTAATGATTTTCTTTAGGATATTCTAAAATTTTAATGTAGGAATATAGTACTTCAATTTTGAAAAAACATTAGTATATGAGACGAACTTAAAGTTTAGAAATTTTTAAAGTGAATAAGTATGAAAACATGAGTTCCTATCTAGTTCAGAAATATTGTAAATTTTCTAAATATAGAGTTTAGGCATTCTATCATCTCCACTAAAAAATTTTAATAAAAATAATTACAAGCTTAAGAGTTTCTTAAGTCTTATAATTTAAAAAACTCAGATGTGGAACTAATTTTTGATTAAGCACTAATCCTCATGCTTCTCCTCCCTTTTTTAACTTTTTTTTGGCAAGGATTACTATATCTAGATAGGCCTTTAATGATTTTGAATTCCACTCTTCCTTTCCTAAAGCAAAGAGTTGATATATTTCCTTTACTTAAAAATATAAAATAGTTTTGAAAATTATTTTTAATAAAAGAAATTGAAGCATTGAAAATAAAAGTCAAACCCTTCTAAAATTTTTAAAAAATACAGTTTCACTTACTAAAGATAGTTACACATTATTTATCCTTTCCACACTAGAAATTGTTAACTTTAAGTTTTCTTCATTACTTTAAATTTTAATTAAATTCTCTTACTCATTTCTATATTCAGAATTTTACTTCCCTAATATAAGTTCATATACGTAATCATTTTTCTTCAAATCAAAATCAAATTTATTTGCCCCCCTCCCCCTCCCCCTCCCCAAACTTAAATTTTTAATAAAATTAAAGATTTTAGCAACACAAACAAAACTAATAGTCTCAACAAGTACAACTGAAAAATAAACAACAATATAATATAATTATACTACAAAAAGTTCACAACAAAAAGAAATAAAACTAAACTATAGAACTCAATCTAATCATCCTCCTCCTCATCAGCATCACTCTCATCACTATGCTAAATAGCTATAGGCTCATATGATGGATATTTTGGATATTGAGGGAAACTACTCTCTAGTCTCCTCTCATGAGGTTTTCCATAGATGAGTGGAATTTCTCCTCATAATCGCTATCTCTCCTCATATATCCATCTATATAATATGTAAAATTTTCTAAATTCAATACCTTATCAGCGGTATAGTTAACGTTGTCCAATATTTTTTACAATAATTGTGACTGTGAATCAGATCCAGAAGTCTGACCTTGTGATGTTGAAGCATGTGAAGTGGATGCTCAGGATGTAGAGGCACTAGAACTGCTATAAAATCCTCCTCTCCAGCCAAAGATTGAATGATGTGAATAAGACTTCATACTGACACTAATAATTAGCTTGAGTGGCTACAATATTGCCTCCTAACTATCAAATCTAACACCTACCTGTTTGAATTATGAAAAGATCAAAGTTGTGAATCCCAAACCTTTAGTAGTAGCAATGATGGTAGAACTAGTTATAACATCATAAATCAGAGCTCTAATATCGATGGGCTTGAACTGCTGAATATAATAGCTCAAGATTGCTCTATCTCGGGTCACTTTGCTAAGCTGATTTGTTGGCAGCAGGTGAGCATAAATAAAGTAGTGGCACGCCTTTGCTATGGCATCCAACTTTGAAGTGGGGAGTTGACTCTTCTTTCATTAGTAGTCTTCTATAATCCCCTTCCACTAGTAAACGATGAAATAATCTCATCTAACTCCTCCTCATTCGGACTATAGTTTGAATTAAAGCATAATGTGCTAGGGGGCAATTGATAGAGATTTTGAGAAAATACTTTGGTGAAGACTCTTACTTTATGGATTTAAGTTTAAAACATTCCACATTGTGATTTTCAAAATTTTCAGAATTTATTTAGATTTTATTTATTTAGATTTTATCATTTTTTTTCAAGAATGAGCAAAGGAAAGAGAAAGGTGGATTTTGATGATCAAGGGAAAGAGGAAATTAGAATTTGATGACCAAAAATTCATTAACTACAAAGCTAGCATTCATTTCAATAGTCTACTGAATACAAAGAAAATAATTTCGGATCGAGCATTCAAATATCATGGTGGTGAACTCGAAAGATTAATTATTGCTCGATAGTGGGAGAATTTATGTTACTTTACAGTCAGGCTGTTATTGGTATAGTCATGGAGTTCTATGCAAATTTTAAAGAGACTTCTGATGACCATGTCTATGTTCCTGGTAAAATGGTTGAATTCACCCCAAGGAAGATTAATGAATTTCATCAGTTGCAAGTAGCATTTATTTGTAAGTACAACACATTCTCTACTACAAATGAGGCTTTGGATGAAGTTATTTCACTTCTTACTGATGGGAGAGGAGCTTGGAAAGTGAAGAATAATGTTAAGGTAAACTTCCTTGCTTTTATATCAAATGTAATATCCAAGGCCTGACATTACTTTATATTTGCCAAAATGATACCTACGAATCACCATAGTGAAGTTACTAAGGATATAGCTATCCTAAACTTTTGTATCCAACAGATGGGAAGTCTAGATGTTGGATCTATAATCTATAGGAACATTCGTTCAATTGCTATGAGTGAGACGACTGGTGGAATAGCACACCCTGCCCTGATTTTCACATTATGTGAGCAGTCAGAAGTTGATTTTAGAATTGATGAGGAAAGGATTGAGCCTCTTAAACCTACTGGGCCAGCAAACATTAAAACCTATGAATCTCATGTTGAATGGAGAATGGGAAGTAGGAGTAAGGATATTCCTTCTACTTCTAGCGCCCCTACTCTCCAAGAACTTATGGAACAGATGATGATCCAACAAGGAGATATTTTAAAGATGGAGAGCAGGATTGAAATTTTGGAGGCCAGGAATACACATAGCAATAATTTAACAAAGCAAAAGTTTGAATATGATGTTGCATATGATGATGTTATGATTAGATACATGAGGGGTGACCTCTCAGTCTCAGTACAGTTTCCTAGT
>NW_018165254.1:588324-602001 GCF_001263595.1 Phalaenopsis equestris | reverse complement strand
CTTTACCCCTTAACAACAACAGCTTTGATGTAGAAGAAAAATAAGAAGAAGAAGAGGATGAGTGAAGATGTCTACTTTGATCCTGAAAAGTAAAGATAAAAAAGAAAAAAAATGTGGGGAGAAGCTTGAGGAGATACCATTGTTTTTATTGTTTTGTTTGTTAAAAATGAAACTTTAATTTGTATTGAATGTTGTGTTTGAACTATAATCTGTAGAGATGTTGTTGAATTGAAATTTATTTTAGTACTATTATTTGTTTTTATTACATTGTTGTATTTATTTTTAGTTAACACTTTCTCAGCAAATATTTTTATCTATATAATATCTGTTATTTAATGTTTTAAGTCTTATAGCTTTTCATAATAGCACCTACAATATTTCAGATTTAGGATTCAAAATCAAAACCTTCAACAAGTAAGTCATTTTTTTATGTATTAACTATTTTCTTTCACCCAGTATTTTCAGTTTTTCATGCTTAATCTTTTAAAAATTTAAGTTTGGGGGAATTTAACATGACCTGTGGTAGTAGAGCCTAACTTTGGATAACTATATTTTTTATTCTAAATATATAGTCAGCTTAAGTAAAAACTTTCAATAATAAATGTTAATTCTAGATATTAAGGTATTTTATATGAGAGAATAAGACTATGTTTTTCCATTTTTAGTAAAGGAATTTGTATTTTTGAAGTATTAAGAACCTTAGAATTTCATGCAAGAACAAAAGAATGAAACTTTATGAAAAATCTTTAAAGATAATATGAATTTATTAAGTGAAAGAATTTGAAATGTTTTTAACTTTAAGAAGGGAATAGTGAAGTTCAAAATCATTAAAGGCTATCCAGATATAGTAATCCTCACATAAAAAAGAAGAAGAGAAAGTATTGAAAATGATCCTGAAAGAAAATAAAAAGAAAATGAAAAATATAAAATAAAAAAAGAAAAGAATAATATGTGAGGAGAAGCTTGAGGAGATGCCTAATCAAAAATTGGCTTCACTTGAATCCACTTAAGGAAGAAGGTTTAGCTACATTCTCTAAACTTGTATTTAAGTATTAGTATATTTACTAATAAAGTTTTCATGAAGTTCTTTTTCATATGGATATTCTAAGTGGCTTTAATGTAACAATTTGCAATTTTCCTTGAAAAGAAGAGAATCAGAAATCTTAGACTTGACTGCTAGATATTCTTATACCTTTAGTATTGACTTGAGTTAATTTAAATTTCTCTTAAGTTATCCTATGATATTTACTAGACCAAAATATGGAAATCGAGAAGTTAAATTCTTTACTATAAGTCATAATTTTTATGTAGTAAAGAAGTGACTTGAGGACAAGTAACATTTAAGTTTGGGGATTTTGCTACACCAAAAATATATACATTTTTAGACCTAAATTTTATACTCATTTTTTGTGATATTGTGCTTAAATGGAACATATTTTTCATGTTTTATTACAGGTTGATGATTTTTAGCACTTGAAGCAAAAAGGAAGCAAAAATGATGAAATTTCGAGTCAAAATAGCGTTTTGGAACAAAAACTCAACGTCGACGGCGCCAGTAAGGAAGCCGATGACACTAGCATGAAGGAGAGTCCAGAACAATGGGGGTGCTGATAGCACCAGACTGGGTGCCAACGATGCAATTTGACTGAGAGCATAAGAATTTATTCGGACCACGGGCTCCGACGATGCCATCATGGGCACCGACGGCGCCAATGGTGTTGGGAAAATTTCTAGAAGATTCGATGAAGTTGGATGCTTTTTGAAAAATTATTGGACACACCTCTTAGAACACCGACATTATGCTTTATTTAGATAAAAATTTGATCAGAAAAAGGGGGGTAGTGTGTCATTGAGTCTTCTTGATTGTTCCATTGTGTGTATTGTTTAGTGTGGTGAGTTTAAGTGTGATTTCTCCTAAGAGTTGTTAGAGAGGGAAAGAAAAGAAGTGAGAGATAAGAAGTGAGAGATTTCTTCTTCCCTGCATCTTTGAAGAGAAAATCAAGTGTCTTGTAAAGAGAGAAAGAGGCCAAGAGAGGCTATAAAGGATTTGTTTTGAGGAAGAGTTAAGGATATGTAGTGTTTGTTCATTATTGTTATATAAACTTTCTTTTATTTATGAAATTTGTATTTTGTCGTATCTTCTTCAAGAGGTCTGAGTAGATTTCTTTGCCTTTCTCCCTACCCTGAGATATGGTAAAATGAAGAGATAATTTGGATATGGCAATTTTAAAATATAAAATAAAATGTGATGATTTTTTACTCCATTCCTAATTTACATTTTAATTTGACCAATTGAAATGTTAACATCTGTTGTGAAACATAATATCTAAGAAATTGAGTATGAGTTTTATAACAAAGTGAGAATCACATTCAATTCCATTTTAGGCTTAACCTCTAGGAAGGAGATGGTGTTTATAGTTGAGCAACCGGCGAGCCAACTCCTCCCGGTCCACCCAAACCGCTCAAGTCTCACCTTCCCACACCTTCATAAAAGCAAGGGGATTTTTTTTCTGGAAGGCCAACCTTTGCTGCCCTCAATGGGCTGATTGTTCCCCTGTCGTGTGCCTTTCGATCTCTGCCAATGTCATAGAAGCCTCACCTAAACTCAGATGAATCCCATTGTCTGCCATAAATGAAACAATCATATCAGAGCATGAAAAGAGTGATAAAAAGAAAAAAACACACCCATGTCCTTTGAAAAGCCGACACTCGCAACTGCGGGGTTGCATTAATGGGTAATGGGGTGATTCGATCTCCGACCAAGTTGGGGGTCACAATTTCAGGTTGGGTCATTATGTCTTGTAACAAGTCAGTTAGTCATATACTGATGACAGCTTGTCGTGTGCTCGCGGTGATTGGTTGAGCACTAGTGTAGACAGGCTAAGCTCTCTTTTGGGCAACCCTGAAAGAACTTATCTAACCTATGGGTGAGAGCCTCCTCTTCTTCACGACAACTTTCTTACTCTTGTTGCCTTTCTCCTCCTTAAATAACCCGCGAAGCAAGACCTTATTTGGAATGGTGGTTTGGGATCCAGGTAAGTTTTTCATTGCAAACCTAGGAGTAAGGCGGCCCAAAGAGAAGGGTGAAACAGTTCATGCCACAAAGGTAACTAATAATAGAAATGTGAAGCAAGAAACTAAGTGGTAAATCATTTTAGACTGGCCGACGAAGGCCCCTCGACAACCAAAATATCATTACAAATGATTATATTTTTTTATAAATACATGAACAATAAATGTAAATGTGATCCGAAAAGATCTAAAATATCTCTAATTCTTACTTTATTTTTTGGGCATTGTTCAAAGATAAATTTAGATTTAACACTTAAGCATTTATTTACACATCTAATACCTAAACTTTAATTTTTACAATCATACCACTCAAATCTTTCATACCACATCTAAAATACCACCATTTAAATTTTACAGTCATTCCACTCGCTCTAATGTAATATATATTATATAAAAATAATATGCCGTGATGCCATATGCTACGTGGAAGAAGGAGAACCAATGAGCATGCCTCCCCTGTTCGATTGTACTAATGAAAAGAAGCCGTGCGGGCCAACCGTGTTCATCGAAAGCTGCAGCGCCGTTATTTCCGGCCATAACGCCCCCCTTCCCCACTAGCGCGCCGTGTAGCAGCCTTTTTAAGCCGAGCCGGACGAGTTGCTTGTAACGGCGTTATTTAACTTAATTTCTTAAATAAATATTAAAAGGAAAACTAAGTCAACTTCTTACTTAATTTGATAGCTATAATCAGAACATATATGTTAAATTATATATAATTGGAATTAAATTTCTAAAAAAAATAATAAGAATGTGAGATGCAATTATCCAAATAAACCTCAAATATTATTTATTTATATAACAAGCATTCAAATTTTATATTTTCTAAATATCATTAAATTCTCATAAATTAACAGAGATATTATTTATATATTTATCATAATATGAAAAAATTTGAGTGGTATTTTCTCAATATATATTTATATATACATAGAATGTATATTATGAGGGCAATAATTACCTAGGTACAATTTAGTTATGATTATCTCAGTACTTGAACCATTCATGGCAAGCAGTGGATGGAAGTACAGCTTAAATGCATGGTTCAAAATGATATGCTCTATTTCGAATAAAAGATGGAGGTTTTTTTTGTTCATATATGTTGGACTCATATTTGTCCTGTGAAGCATACCCAAGAATCAAAGTGATAAGAACCGTGAGGAAGAGGTAGAGATAAAGAGGCATAGAGGCAGAGAAGAAAATAATGCATAGAAACTTGCCTCATATGGGCAAATGAGATATCATAGAGGTTGTAAGAGAGAAGCGAATGATGGGTCTAGATTAAAAAGCCAAAAGAACTCTTAATACATGCTATGGTCACTTTATTTATGGAAGATAGAATGACACAAAATATAATTTTATAATATTATTACTTAAAAATCATAAATCAGTCCATACTCCGATCCATAGTATAATTTACTGGGCGAATAAATAGGGTGACTAGTGTTTGGTTCATGGATTTGTGCAAATAAATAGGGAAATATAAATTACTGGGCGAATACTTAAACTTATTAGAAATACATATTAGAAGTTAACAAGTTAAAATTTTAACATTAATTATGAGCTGAAAATAACCATATATATTTATTTTTTAAAACTATATATTTGGTCTTAGTGTTTAAGAACTAAAGCAAGCGTTAGCCTTCAGGGGAAGGGATGTAGGAGCTCTGGAGTGTGAGCCAGTATCATCCCAGCCTAACCATGAATTTAGAGACTAAACCTAAGATTAGCCAACGATTCTCTATAACACTTGACTAAGTCTAGAGAATTAAAGTTGTTCCTAGTTGGCACAATATAAATTCAAACCATTTATCTCTCTCATTTAACCAAAAACTCATTTTAGTGAGAAAGATGCTTTCTCATATTAGATAACTTGATCATAAAAACATAGTTTAATAGTTATAGTTTAGCTTTGCTTTACAGTTTTACTGGTAGGTGATAATTTAGTTTTGATAGAACCTTAAATATTTAAAATTAGCATAGTAGATTTTATTTATTGTTCTGACTTTCCTAATTTAAATTTTTGTTTTGAATTTAAACCTTCCTTGTGGGATCAATATTTGAGGCTTAATCAGAAAACCAAGTATAACTTGATAATGATACATATACTTGCGTAGAATCCCAACATAAATTATTTTAATTTCTTATTCGTAAAATAACGAACCAAATTTTTGGCATCGCTGCAAAGCGAGATCAACTTTATTGATTTTACACAACTATAATTTCAAAAATCAAGTTTTTGGCACTGTTGCCGGCGAAGATAACAGCAAATTAAATAGATTTGGCAAATTAGGAAATTTATCGATAAAATAAAAAAATTTAAAAGATCAAAAATCATACAAAAAATATCATTAAATATTTTTTGCATTTAAGAGTACTTTTAAGAAATTTTTCTTTGCTTCTTATATTAGTTTATGCATAGTATTGGATCGGAAGGTTTAGTACCTTATGATTCATAATTAGAACACACTATAAGAAAAGTTTGAACATAATAAAAAGAAATTAAAAATTTGAATGAAATGGCGAATAACTTAGATTATCAAATAAATGAAAATTGATAAAGACCTTTAAAAGATTAAGCTAATCCTACAACAGATGAAATTCACTTGACTATTAAAAATCCTGATGTTGTTGCTAATTCATTTGAGCTTAAACCTACTCTTATCCAAATGGTATTAAATAATCAGTTTGGAGGAACACCTACTAAAGATCCTAACTTACATCTTTCTAATTTTCTGGAAATATGTGCTACTTTTAAATATGATGGTGTGTCTAATGATGTTGTCATGCTTAGACTTTTTCCTTTTTCATTACGGGACAAAGCTAAAGTTTGGTTAAATTCAGTAGCACTTGGATCTATCAGAACTTGGGGAGAACTATCACAAAAATTCTTAGCTAAATATTTTCCATCCTCGAAAACTACTAAGCTTAGAAATGTAGAAATGATATTACAGATATTACATCTTTTTGTCTGTTCAAAGGGGAATCAATATATGAAGCCTGAGAAAGATTTAAATACCTCCTTAAGAGATGTCCACACCATGCTTTACCAAATTTTTTAATAATTCAAACTTTTTACAATGGATTAGCAGGATCATTTAGATCTATTATAGATGCTGCTGCAGGTGGATTATTAATGTCAAAACCTTTTGATAAAGCATATTCTTTAATAGAGAAAATGACTATTAAAAATTTTTAATGGCTTTCTGAATGGGTAAATCCAAAGAGAGTAGCTAGTATTCATGATTCTGATGTACTGTCTATTTTAGCATCTCAAATTGATGTTATATTAAAGAAGATTGATCAACTTAGAGTGAACTATTCTCAAATACCACCCGTGTTAAAGGAAAATTCACTAGAATAGATAATTGATACTCAATCAGCTTATGAGACTTTGAATGCTATAAATAATAAAAATAATAATCCCTACTCTAATTATTATAATCCTGGATGAAAAAATCACCCTAATTTTAGTTAGAATAATTATAACAATTTGGTGAACCCCCAGGAAATTCAAATAACCAAGGGAATCCTAACTATAGAATTTATTATCCTCCTGGATTTAACAATAACTCACAAGTTAAGGAGAAGAAGTTGACTATGGAAGAAGTTGAACATGAGAAACCAAATACATAATTAAGGGGCTGCAATTATAAATATTGAAAATCAATTAGGACATATTGCTGCTGCACTTAGTAATAGAAATTCAAGAATTCTTCCTAGTACTGTTAAAGTTAATCCAAATGATCAAAATAAGAAGCAAATTAAAGATATTCAATTACAAAGTGGAAAAGAAGTGGAAACAAGAATCTAAAGAGAAACTGAAGTTGAGAATTAGAAGATAGAAATTGAAAGCGACAACGATGAAAATAAACCAATACAAATTTCTTTAACAAAATTGTCACCTTCGTTTCCTCAATGATTAAAGCAGAAGAATAAAGATAAACATTTACAAAATTCTTGGAAATCCTTAAAAAGTTAACGATAAATATCCTTTCATTGAGGCTTTGGAACAAATGTCAAGTTATGTGAAATTTATGAAAGATATATTAAACAAAAAAGGACATTTGCAGATCATGAGACTCTTGCACTCAGTGAAGAGTTTGGCGCAATTATTTAAAAAAACCTTCCTAAAAAGCTAAAAGATCCTGGTAGTTTTACTATACCTTGTGTTATTGGTGAGAAATTTTTTGGAAAAGTCTTATGTGATCTAGGAGCTAGTATTAATCTTATGCCTTTATCAATTAAACGTTTAGATTTAGGAGAGATTTCCCCTACTACTGTAACTCATCAGTTAGTTGATCGATCAATAACTTATTTTAAAGGAGTTATAGAAGATGTATTAGTGAAAGTGGATAAATTTATTTTTCTTATAGACCTTATTATATTATATATGGAGGAAGATAAAAAGATTCCTATTATTTTTTGGAAACCATTTCTTGCAATAGGGAGAGCTGCGATAGATGTGCAAAAAGGAGAATTAATAATTAGATTCAATGATCAAGAATCAACATTTAATATAGCTAAAACTATGAAATATCCTGCAATAAAAAAAGATAATGAATGTTTTAGAATGGAAGTTACTGATTATCTAAGTAATGATCAATTTAAGGGAATGTTTGAAGAAAAATTAAGGCAAGAAGAGAATTTTGAGAATGAGAATGAAATAAAAGAAGAAAATTTAGATTATGTTCAGGACAAATTTAAAATTTCAGACCTTTTGGAAAATGATAATAAAAATCTTATTCCTTCAAGTATTAAACCACCTGAACTTGAATTGAAAGTACTACCTGCCCACTTAAAATATGTGTTTCTTAAAATATGTGTTTCATTGCCTATTATTATATCTTCTGATTTAACTGAAATTCAAGAACAAAAATTAATATCTTCTGATTTAATCTTCTGATTTAACTGAAATTCAAGAACAAAAATTAGTAGAAATGTTGAAAAAATATAAGAAGGCCTTTGAATGGATTTTAGCAGATATTAAAGGAATTATTCCTTCAATTTATATGCAAGAATTCAATTACATGAACAATACAAACCTAAAGATGATCCTCAAATGAGACTAAACCCGATAATGAAAGAAGTTGTTAAAAAGAAATCTTAAAATGGTTAGATGCTAGAATTATATATCTTATTTCATACAGTACTTCGGTAATTCTCATTCATTGTGTTCCAAAGAAAGGAGGAGTGACAGTTGAAGTAAATGAGAAAAAAGAATTAATTCCAATAACACAAGTTGCTGGCTGACGAATTTGTATAGGCTATAGAAAATTAAATATGGCCACCAAAAAAAATCATTTTCCTTTACCATTTCTAGACCAAATGTTGGATAGATTGGCTGGAAAAAAAATATTACTACTTTCTAGATGGATATACTGGGTATTATCAAATTCTGATTGCTCGTGAGGATCAAGAGAAAACAACATTTACAAGCCCTTATGGAACATTAGCTTTTCGTAGAATGCCTTTTGGACTATGTAACACACCTGAATATTTCAAAGATGTATGCATTTCAAAGATGTATGATGTCAATTTTTATTAATTTGATTAAACATGGAATAAAAGTATTTATGCATAATTTTTATGTATTCAGAACTTCATTTAAATTATGTTTAAATAATTTAGAAAAAGATTTGGAACTATGTGAAAAAGTCAACTTAATGATAAATTTGGAAAAATGTAAATTTATGATCGTAGGAGGAATTGTACTTAGGAATAAAATTTCTGAAAATGGCATGGAAGTAGATCCAGCAAAAATTCAAGTTATTGTGAAATTATCGCCTCCTACTACTGTTAGAGGGGTAAGAAGTTTTCTAGGACATTGTGGTTTCTACAGGTGTTATATAAAAAAATTTTCAAAAATTACTATACCATTATGCCAACTTTTAGAAAAGGATATGAACTTTAATTTTAATGAGGAATGAATAAAAGCATTTGAACTATTGAAAGAAAAATTAATCACTGCTCCTATAATAAATTCACCTGATTAAAGGAAATCATTTGAAATAATGTGTAATGCTAGTGATCATGCTATTGGAGTTGTTTTAGGATAAAGGTATAATAAACCTTTTAAAATAATATATTATGCTAGTAAAACTCTAAATGATGCTCAAATTAATTACACCTCTACTAAAAGAGAGTTACTAGCTATTTTCTATGCCTTTGATAAGTTTATACCTTACTTAATTGGAGCTGAATGTATAGTGCATACTAACCATTCTGCTATCAAATATTTGATGCAAAAGAAGGATGCTAAATTGAGATTAATTAGATGAATAATTCTGATTCAAGAGTTCAATTTTGTGGTAGTAGCTAAAAAGGGAACTGATAATCAAATAGCTGGTCATTTGTCTAGATTAGAACATGAAATATTAACTGATTTTGCAAATGAAATTTTAGGAACTTTCCCTGATGAACAAATTTATAATAATGATATAAAGAATATACTACGGTATGTCGATATATTCTGAGTTTTTCTACCACCAGATGTAAAGACTCAACAATTAAAGAAATTTATTCATGATTCAAGATTCTATTTTTGGGATGACCCACATCTATACAAATAAGGTAAAGATTTGTGTGCCTTATGAAGAAACTGAACAAGTAATTGAACGATATCATGATTTTGAATTTGCAGGACATTTTGGAACTAGTAGAACTGTAAATAAAATTTTACAACCTGGATTTATTGGCCCACTCGTTTTAGAGATGTTTATGAATATATTAAAACATGCGATTGATGTCAGTGAGTAGAAAATATTTCTAAAGGAAATGAAATGCCTCTAACTTACAAACTGGAAGTTGAAATTTTTGAAGTGTGGGGATTAGATTTTATTGGACCATTTATGCCTTCATTTGAAAATTTATATATATTGCCTGTTGTTGATTATATGTCCAAATGGATTGAAGCTATTGTTGTAACTATATGTGATGCTCGAAGTGTTTCAAAATTTTTCAATAAAAATGTTTTTACAAGATATGGAATGTCGAGAGTGATTATTACAAATGGAAAATCACATTTTAGGAATAAGAGGATCAAAAAATTGATTAGAAAATATAATATTATGCATAGATTCTCTACTGCTTATTGATACATAAAAATAATATACTGTTTTAAGTACTCTTTTATGCCTCTTTGTTGTGATATTGCACTTTAAAGAAAGGTATTTTTGTGTTTTTATTGTAGGTATACCATTTTTAGGCATTTGGAGCAAAAATGGTAAAAGAAGCAAAATTTAGAGCAAAAACAACCAATTTTGGGGTTTGGCGCATGATGCGCTAGATGCGACTTTTTCAGATTAAGGCGGTTTGAGATGAATTTTGCGTGAATTTTCAAAGGGAAACTTGTTTTAAACACCCCATGGAGTGATTCAATGCATCTAGACACTTTGGAAGGTTCTAATTTGAAGGGATTTGACTCTTGGATTAAAGAGGCACATCTTTTGAATTCAAAGGTTTGACTTTTGAATTTTGGTGGGAAATTGAAATTCTTTACAGAGGAGGCAGCCCAAAATAAAATCAAGTTGGAGAAGAACTTCAAGAGGGGGAAAAAAAAGATAGGTTGCGTGAGAACCAAGAGGGAGAGATAGAGAGAGAAAGTTAAGGGCTTGGAGACTGTCTTCTAGGGTTGTAAGAGGAGAGGGAAGGTGAGAGATTTCTTCTTCATTACACTTCCTAGAGAGAATTAAGAGTGCTTGTAAAGAGAGAAAGGCTTGGAGAGAACTTCTAAGGATTTTCTTGGGAAGGATTGTGAGATATTTTTTTTTTTCTTTTTTTTTTTATTTGTAAACTTGTTTTTATATATGAAGTCCGTGTTTTATTGTATCCTTCTCGTCAATTCTGAGTAGTCTTCTTTATCATTCTCCCTACTTTGATGAAATGGTTTTGTGAAGAATTGATTTTGTTTTCTATTATTTTAAATGTAGATAATTTGTGATGATTTGAACTCTGATCTTCATTTACTTTTCGATCTCGCCAATTGAGTTGTTAAAATGTGTTGAGAAACATATTTTCTAAAAAGGGGATATGATTTCTACAACAAAGGGAGAATCACATTTGATTTCATGGGAGAGTATGTCATCCATGGGATTGAGTGTAAATAAATAGGGAAATATACTTCGTTGAATGTAGAATTGGAAGATTTTAATGTGACATATTAGAATCACCAATTTGATTCAGTTGATTGGAAACTAATGTGAGTATGTTAGCTGATCCAAATTTTTTTAATGTAAGGATTTATGAAGTTGACACCACTACAGCACCAAAAACTTGATCCTTGTATGAAAAGTAAGTTGTGTAAAAATATATAATTATGGGTAATTAATAATGAGATTCTATGCAAGTATACGTATTGTTATCAAGTAATAAAGGACTTTTTATTTAAGCCCAAAATATCGATCATATCGATCCCACGGGGAAGGACGGGGAAGGTGTAAATTAGCAATAATAAATTTTACAGGAAATTTATAGAAAATCAAACCAAATCACTATCATTAATTTTGAATGTTGAGATATTAACCAAACTAAATTACTTAACTATTAGTAAAACTGAAATGCAAATTTTTAATAATAACTACTAATCTACTAACTATGTTTATGTAATGAAGGTTTCTTATGCAAAAAAGCATCCTTCCCACTACAATGAAATTCTGGTGAAATGAGATGAGATAAATGTTTATAATATGTTGTACCAAATAAGAGCAATTTTAATTCTCTACCCTAATGCAGTGCATAGAAAATCATTGGTTAATCTTAGTTTTTTTCCCTAAATTAGTAGCTAGGCTAGGAGGATACCGGCTCCCCCTCCAAAGCTCCCACTTTCCTCACCTGAAGGCTTACTCCCTCACCTGAAGGCTAACTCTCGCTTTAGTTTTTAAACACTAAGACCAAATTGGGGATTTTAGTCTGTCACCCTAAAGATTTTTCAATTCTACACCCAACAAACAATATTTCGTTATTTATTTGCACTTAATTTCATGAATGAATTTCTCCTTCATGAAATTAAATATGATCCTCAATGATCCTCACTCTGTTGTAGAACTACTTCATTTCCCGGATCATATGTTTCACAACATATTTTAACAAATCAATTGGCCAAATTGAAAAGTAAATTTAACTTCCAAGTTGACAAATCATATCAATTTATTTTATATTTTAATTATGGCACATTCAAATTATCACTTCATTTCTCTAGATCTCAAAGTAGGGGGAAAGATAGAGGAAACTAGTCCGACTTCATGAGAAAGATACGACAAAACACAAATTTTATATATAAAAGAAAGTTCATACAACACTAAATAAACAAACAAACTTATCTGGAACTCTTTCTCAAAGCAAATTCTTTGTAGTCTTTCCTTAGAAATGCAAGAAGAACTCTCTCACTTTTCTCCTTCTCTAACTCTCTTACAGAAAATTTCACACTAAATCTCACCACAAAACTCTAAACTATGAAAGCAAAATTACTAATTGACTCCAATATGTGGTGGAATGAAGATGGATTATGGAAATTTAGTGCGGCAGCATATTGTAGAGCAAAAAATGAACATAGAGGAGCCCCTCTTCTGATGAAATTCAACCACAAATAATGCCCAAAGTCGGTTCTCCAAGAGGTGCCTCCAAAAACTCTTCAAAAATCATACAAATACGTCGAACCATCTAGAAATGGAATCTGAACCGCCTTTGGCACCGTCGGCGCTAATCTTGCGTCGTTGGTGCTAAGTAAAAATCCTCCAGCTTTTGGTTGTTCTGCGCCATCGACGCTGACCTTGGTGCTGCCGCCGCTGAGCATTTCCTCAAAAATGTCATTTTGACAACAAATTTCATCCATTTTGCTTCCTTTTTACTTTAATCCCTAAAAATCAACAACCTGCAAGAAAACATCAAAATACAACCTGCAAGAAAATCAACAACCTGCAAGAAAACATCAAAATAACTTCCATTAAAGTGCAATATCACCAAAAATAGGTATAAAATATGGATCTAAAAATGCATATAATTTCAGTGTATCAAAATCCCCCAAACTTACATGTTACTTGTCCTCAAGTAACTTCTCTACTACATAAAAATATAACTTATGGTAAAAATTTTAACTTTTAAACTTCCATATTTTATTTCTCTGAATAAAATAGTTTAACTTAAGAAAAATTCAAAACAACACTAATTAATACTAAAGGTGTAAGGAGATTCAGTAATTAAGTCTAAGGTTTCTGATCCTCTATTCTTTTCAAGAAAAATTGCAATCTGTTATATTAAAATCACTTAGGAAATTCATATGAAAAATAACTTCATAAAACTTTATTAATAATTAAGTTAATATTCAAATCAAAAGTTTAGAAAAATGTGTCCAAGTCTTTTTTCTTAAGTTGATTCAAGTGATGTCAATTTTTAATTTGGTGTCTCCTCAAGCTTCTCCCCACATCTTTTCTTTTTCTTTTATTTTCTTTTCTTTTTCTTTTCTTTTTCTTTTCTTTTTTCTTTTTTATATGTGAGGATTACTATATCTTGGTAGTCTTTAATGATTTTGAACTTCACTATCCTCTTCTTAAAGTTAAAAACATTTTACATTTCTTCACTTAACAAATTTATATTAACTTAAAGATTTTA
>NW_018165254.1:583505-588078 GCF_001263595.1 Phalaenopsis equestris | reverse complement strand
AAAATGTTTTTTCTCCCCCCCCCCCCCCCCCAAACTTAATTTTTTAAAATATTTTTACACGAAGAACTTTAAAAATGAAGGGTGAAAAAAAGCATTAAATACATAAAAAAATCATACCTATTGGAGATTCTGATTTTTTAACATAAATTTTGAAATTCTGCAGTTGCTAATATGAAAACTGCTAAAAACATTAAATTGCACATAATGCGTATAAAATTTTTTGAGAAAAAACTAATCACAATGCATAACAAAGTGCTGAAAATAACAACAAAACTAAACTAAACTCTAAAAATGAAAACAATTTTCCATAATATAGTTTCACATTACATACATACAAAGTCTTCATCAACATCACAACACAAACAATACAATCACACAATACAAACACAAACAAACAAACAAAAATATCACCAGTCATTATCTTCTTCATCATGGACATCTAACTTCTGTAGCTGATATGGAGTATAAGTAGGGTGAATAGAGAACTGAACTCTATGGTCACCCCTCAAGTATCTTACTAAAGCATCATCATAAGCAGCATCATAGTCAAATTTTTTGCTAATCAGATCATCAGTGTGAGCATTTATTGCCTCCATATTCTACATCCTATGATCCATCCTCAAAATATCTCCCTGCTGATTCATCATCTAGTCCAATAACTCCCTGTTGCTGGGGTCACTTGAAGTAGGCTCACTAAAAGTAGGGGTTTTAGAAGTAGAACAAATATCCCTAACCTATCTTCCAGATCTCCAATCAACATGCAACTTATAAGTTTTGATGTTAGCAGGCCCAATCGGTCTCTGAGGCTCAATCCTCTCCTCATCAGGTCTGAAATCAACTCCTACATGCTCACAAAGTGAGTAAATGAGAGCAGGGTGTGCCAATCCACCAGTGGTCTCTCCTAAAGCAATAGATCAAATGCTCATATAAATGATAGAGCCTACATTTATATCCCATATTTTTTGAATACAGAAGTTCAGGATGGCTCTATCCTTGGTCACATCACTATGATAGTTTGTTGGAATCATCCTCCCAAATCAAGCCCTAGACACTACATTTAACATAGAGAGGGAAAGTTAACTTTAACTTCATTTTTTATTTTCGAAGACCCTTTCTCACTAGTTATAAAAGAAATAAATTCATCTAAGGCTTGATCTATAGCAGAAAATGAATGATACTGGCATCTATAAACATCTTCTAATTGATAAAACTCATTAATTTTTTTTGGAGTAAACTCCACCCTTTTTCCTCGAACAAAAACAAAACTTTTTCCTCGCAAAAGCCTCAGGAAGGTTGGCATAAAATTCTATCACTATCCCAAATATCGCATCGACAGTAAAATAACAGCAGTTTTCCCACTGTCGAGCGATAATCAATCATTCAACTTCTCCTCTCCGATTATTAAAACCTTGGTCCTGAATCACTTTTTTATTTTCTTGAAGACTATAAAATCGAGCACTGGTTCTAAAGCTATTAAACCTTTGCTTATCATATTCAAATTTCCTTTTGCTCGATCTAGGTATACATTGGAAATCTAGAAAATTTTGATAAAAATTTTGAATAAATCCCAAAATTCCGAAAATAAAAAATGTAAACAACTTTAAACTCAAAACTTTAAACTCAAATCCACTAACAACTTTAAACTCAAATCCACTAAGTGAGAGTTTTTCACTAAAGAATTTTCTCAAAATCTCCCAAAAAATTCAAAATTTTGGATCTAGTCAATGTGAGAAAAATCTTTAGTGAAAATAAAAAATTTTTACTTTAAAGTGTAGCTCTTACCTAGAGAAGATAAAATCCAAAGTTCCTTTGCCTCTAAATCGCCTCAAATCCACCCAAAATCAAGCCCTAGGTGCAAAATCCACCCAAAAAGTGTAATTAGTTTACTTGATTTTCACCGTAAAAATGGAGGTTTACGGTGGAAATCACGAATTAAAGGGTTAATTTGTCGTTCTCGCGTTGAAGGCGCTGTCGGCGCCACTGTCAGCGACGTCGGCATTGAAGGACAAAAATTCAATATCTTGATTTTTCAAATTTTCAATTTCCTTTAAACTTTCTCCAAAGTTTTTTTGTTAGTATTTTTAAACACAAATTTTATCTAAATTTGTAAATACAAATTTCACAAACAATCATTTTCACAAACAACAACAAACTAACTTTTATATATAAAAATACACTTTCACTTATAAAAATACACTTTTTACAAACACATTTCACAAATAACAAATTCACACCTATGAAATAAACTAATTATAAATCAGCGTTGAAATCAAGACACAACTCTAAACGCTGACACAAAACTATACACATAATCAAAGTTCAGAATAAACCAAGTCGAACCTAATCAAATCTACACAATTACATTAAACACGTAAACATTTTGAAACAAGTAGAGAATTCACAATCTTCAATCATTCAGCCTCATCTTCAGTGCTATCACCACCTCTAATATCTCCCATAGATTGGTAATGAACATATAGGTTGTAGAAGGATCGGTACGGAAATTGATCTGTCGAATTTTCTTTGATCCACCCCTTTTCTTTAAACATCCAAACTAATCCTACTTTAAAAGTTCCAGTGTGATCAAAATTATCTTTCATTCTCCAATCTAGGTGATCAAAAATGTACTTGAGATCTCTCACTGCATTCATAATACTCTAAATGCCTCTTTCAATTTTCTTCAATTTATTCTCTAAAGCAAGTGAACTTCCAACTGTTGGTGGTATTAATGGAGGTGAAGCATGTGAAGAATGATCTATAATAGCATTTAGTGCTTCATTTCCATTACCAACATACTGATCATGGGTTCTCGTGGTAGTAAGACTTTTCCCAACTTTCATATGGCACTTGGGATTGACTACAAATCATAAAAATCAGAGTAGGATGCCCAAGTCCATAAATTGGCCCATTCATAATGATTCCCATCATAGATTTAAATATAATTGAACCTATATCAATAGGTTTTTCCATTTGAATACAGTAGTTTAAAATAGCACTCTCCTTGGTGACTCTACTAATCTTCATAGTAGGGAGTAATTTTGCACAAGTAAGGAAATGCCATTGCTTCAAAATTGGATTAAGTGATGAAGCAGGAAAACTAATATATCCTTCATCGTGTACTTCCCACATATCACTTTCATAAAATTAGATAATGACATATTGGAATATTTTCTATCATATACAATTCATTAATCCTCGCATGAGTAAATAGTATAGCCTTACCTCGTACGAAAACAACTCCTTGGGTAATTCCATGTAAATTTGCATAGAAATCCTTCACTACAGGTAAAACAACCGCAACGATAGTGTAACAGAGAACTTCCCATCACCTTTTCAGAATGATCTTGTCAACTGGAGCACTTGGATTGATCAACCCATGATTAACAAATCCTCTTTCCTTGATCAATCTCTTCTTTGCAATAACTTTATCGTATAATCTCTACGCGTCAAAACTAAAAAACTTTCTTCGTAAACTTTCTTCTCTTGAAAACTCCATACCTTGAAGTATTTCTGGAATTGGAAGCCATGAAATTTGAAATTAGGAAGTTTATGTAAAATAAAAAGTTTCTAAGCATCCTAAGAAGTTTTAAGGACTTTAAAAACACCTCCCGGCGGTTATTATGGATCAAAATCCCGTCAAAGTTTGCCAAAAGTCGCAGAAACTGTCAACCCACTCTCGGTGTCGCCGACGCTCCCGATGATTGCTACCGGCGTTGTGATCCGCTTTCTTGAACGACATCGGTGCCAGTGGCCAAATTTTTGCAATTTTCATTTTTTCGTGCAATTAAATTCCAACTTTTCTTCCAATACTAATATTTGACTTAATAAATAATAAATGCAATTGTGTAGGATTATTATTTATTAATATATAAGACACTTAACAAACTAAATAGTAATACGTAATACATAGACATATAAGTATGGGTTGCCTCCCAAAAAGTGCTTGGTTTAACAGCGTCAACCCGACATACTATTTTTTAGTTGGGTTGACTTAAAATTAAAACTTCTTTAAATTAAGGTATGTGCCCCTCATAATAATGTTTCAAACAATGCCCATTAACTTTAAATATCTTTCCAGTGTTAGGATATTTAATCACAACAGTTCTATAATGATAGACTTTAATTACCTTAAATGGCCCTAACCATTTGGATTTCAGTTTTCCTGGAAACAATCTCAGTCTTGAATTATATAATAGAACTTCTTGTCCATGTTCAAATTTCTTCTTAATAATCTTCTGATCATGCCATATTTTCATTTTCTCTTTATAGATTTTTGCATTATCATATGCTTCATTTCTAATCTCCTCAAGTTCATAGAGTTGCAATAACCTTTTCTCACCCAATTAAGTTCCTTAATAGCCCAAAATGCTTTATTCTCTAATTCTACAGGTAAGTGGCATGTTTTTCCAAATATCAGTCTGTATAGGGACATTCCTATAAGAGTCTTATAAGAATTTCTATATGCCCATAATGCTGTGTCAAGTCTAGTAAACTAATCCAATTTATAAGGATTTACAGCCTTTTCTAAAATGCGTTTAATTTCATGATTTGATATCTCTGCTAGACCACTAGT